>NC_084823.1:8894219-9170969 GCF_958449725.1 Rosa rugosa
TGGAAATTAAGGCCAAGGCTGCTCTCAAGGCCTATCAGCACATGGTAGCCACTGGTGTCACCCCCACCTCCGCTACTTACAATGCACTCATCACAGCATTCGCAGAAGACTCGTCTTCTGATTCCAGTTTTATTGGCTATGCTAAGAAGTATTTTTTGGAAATGTTAGATAAGGGGATGAAGCCCCATCCTGGTTGCTATACATCTGTGTTTGACGCCATTGCCTGTCGTGAGTCAGTGGACCAGGCCAAGGAGGTCCTTGAGCAAATAAAAGCAAAGGGGTTTACTCCTGTCAACTATCTTTATCGCTTTGAAGAACGCCACCTCACATAAGCAGTTAAGGCAATCAGGTTGTACAGTGATCTCATCAACAACACCACCGACAAGGATTTGCGAAAGGTCTTCTGCAAGTGGCGCATCCGTGGCCTCAAGAAAGAGGCATTGAGGATGTTCCATGCTTTGGTAGATGATGGAGATGTAGACGAGGTCAAGGAGATTGTTAGGCCCATCCTTGAGACAGGCGTAGAATCCATGGTTGCAATATACACCTCCATTATTAAGGCCTACCTCAATGCTGGAAAGACCAAGGGAGCTCTCGAGGCCTACCGTGGCATGTTAGCTGCTGGGATGATGGACAAAGGGAAGCGGCCCAATGTTGCTACTTATACTGCAGTGATAGAGGCCTTTGCAAGGCAGGAGGACAAGGCAGCTGAGGAGGAGGGCAAAGACTTGGTGTGGGTGATGATGAGTAAGGGGTTTGTGCCTAATGCAAAAGCAATGAGGGAGGTTCTAAAAGAACGGCCAACAAATGTAATAAGAAGGGTCATGAATATTGTACTTTCCAAGTTGAAAGGCTGATGTTGTGCTTAATCAGTGTTACGCCAGCAGCTTCAGGATTAGGAGGTTTGATATATGCGAGAGCTAGTGAGGATAGAAAATCATAGTAGGATAGGGTTTCAATCTGGGATTTATAATTGTGATTGTTGACCTTCAAGTAGTCTGTTGTGCTAATTCATGTAGGTCTGTGTTTCTTTTATCCTGGTGTTCTGCATTCATATTTTTCTTTGTAGCCACTATATTATCTGCTTTTGACTTGTTGTATATGAAGAAAATGAATTCAAATACCAGTTTCTTTACTTGGTAGCAAAACCATAGTTTTTTGGTGTCCTGCTTTTGTGGATTCTGAAATCCTTGCAGTTGGTATATTTAATTCTTGGTGCATTCTTCTCTTCTCCTGAAATTTAACGAACTTGTCTTCTGTTGATTAATTTATAAAATTCTTACACTTGATTGATTTGGACAATAATCGTTATTAACTGCTTCAAATTGTGCATGACGATTGGGCAAGGTACATACAGCAGTGTATCCGGAGTACGTAAAAAACTAGGAGGTTTTTTGCACTTAAGAGAATGTCTTTTTGACGGATTTGAACCAGCGAGAAATCATGGTTCTTGGTTGGCTTGATCATCTGAACATTAATCTTATGGAGGGATTAATAACATCTCATTCATCGAGTGGTTGCCGCTAAATGACATCACATTCAATGACATCTAGGTTATATGGAGGTTAGGTTATGCTTAATGTCATTAACAGCTTTTTGCAGAAAAGTATGGACTTTGTCAAGCATTCTTTTTTCTCTACTGTACAAGCCAATAAATTTCTTAAATATTTATCTTCTGTGGCTTTGTGAAATGGATTGTAGATGGCATTATAGTCTCGACCCTGGGATGTTTGGTTTAATTAGCACTTGCGGGGAGGAGGGTGGATCCTGATTTTCTATTGTTAGTTGTCTGTTTTTGGATACTGGGCTTTAGGATATGTCAAATGGCCTCAGACTTGCCTCTGAGCTTAGTTGCAGAACTGTGGACGTGGAACCTGAATCAAGTTTTGTTGTTTCGATAGCTTGGAAGAGTTACATCCTCTCTACAGCTTCAGATACAGCTGCAAAGGGTTGGTTGGAGGAATTGAATTAGTGTCCTGCCCATTTAAAGCGAGCAAATCTGTGTTGTTGACTTCCTGCATTCCAATATTTGAGCCACTGCTGCCCGGCGCCAGCAAGAAAAAATGTGTTGCATTTTTGATAGTTAGGTATGTGAAAGATGTAATTGGCATACCTATAGGACTAACCATTGGCACACCTACAGAAGGACTAACCATTATCTCTACTAAGGCTTCCAGTAGGTATTAGGCATTTTACAAGGGACTCCTTTTGTGTGCATAAACCTGAGCTCCTATCCATCTTTCAACTCCTAAAAAGATATTTTGACAAGATTACATGTCCATTTCAGAAACTAAGAGCATGTAGCTAATAGTATTATATCTATACGTTTTAAATTTTCTCACCCTTGTGTACTTGAGGATGTCATGAGTAATAATAGCTGATGCAGTATCTTATTGAGGACAAAGTTAGAATTTTCTCACATTGCTGTTGACCAAATTCTTTTTACATCATAAACTTTATTTTGAGAAATCTTAAATCAGTGGATAAAGTTGGTGGCTACAGTTCCACATGCTAGAAGGACCAATGCAGCTACCTACACTACGGTGATAGAGGGTTTTGCAAGGCAGGAAGGCAGGGCAGCTGAGGATGAGGGCAAAGAGTTTGTGGAGGTGATGATGGGTAAGGGGTTAATTGTGCCTAATGCAAAGGCAATGAGGGAGGTTTTAAAGGGGAAACCAACATCTGTTATTCGGAGGGTCATGAATATTGTCCTTTCCAAGTTGAAAGGCTGATTCTTTGCTTCATTGAGGTTACGCTAGTAGCTTCAAGATTAGGTGGTTTCATATATGGTGAGAGTAGAAAATCATGTAGGATTGGGTTTGGTGCTGATCCTTTTGAATGTGACATTGAAGTACTGATCCTTCGCTTGAGGCTATGTTAGCAGCTTCAGGATTGGGTGCTTTCATATATGGGGAGCTAGTAAGAGTGGAAAATCATGTAGCATAGGTTTCAATTAGGGATTTTGTGCTGTTCTCCATCAGTTTGAATGAAACATTGTAGTGTGAATGCTGAAACTGAAGTGGATAATCATGTAAGATAGGGTTTCAATATTTTGTGATGTTCTCTCTGTTTGTTCATGTTGACATTGAAAGTAGTATATGGTGCTAATTCCTTTATTTTCTGTTTCGTTTACGGTGGTTTTCTGTGTAATAACCTAGTTATTTTAATCAAAGTAATTTGGTGACAAACACCTTTGATTAAAGGTATGGTATTCCGTGATTTAAGCATTAGTGGATCAATCAAGACCGGTGCTTTATTTGCTTACGTGTTTATGCATAATTGAAAATCATTCAACAAAGAAAGCAGAAGAAATCTCACTCTCTCTCTCTCTCACGGCCGAACCCAGCAAAAACAGAGCAGGGATTCTTCGATCTCTCTATCCCTCCTCAGGCCACCTCAAGACGTCGGACCACCTCCATACCTTCACCTTGATCTTGCGCAGCTGCCAGTAGCAGCCTCGTACCGTAAGACGGCCAGCAGCGGCGGTGGAGGAGTCGGTTTCTGTTTGAGCTCGTTTTGGTTCAATCTCAATATCTTGAGCTATAGGCTACCATTTCTCTTGATTCTTGTCTCATTGGATTCACCTCAACCTTCTGTTCAAAACCCAAGAAGGACCGGACTTGAGTTGACCGGTTTCACGTTCGTCGGAGCTCGACCGGTTTTCGATCGAAAACCAAAACCTTTCGATCGTGATATCTCGAGCTGTAGTGCATCGTTTTGATTTATTCTTGAACCAGTGAGTTCGGCTTGAATTTCTTAACAACTCTCTAGAAGGGATTTAAGCCTGAAATTGAATTTTTGACGTCGAAATCAAGCCTTGCCGGATTCTGCAAATTTCGCCGGATTCTGGAAATTTTCCGGCCTCCTCGACTGTTTTAGGTAATTTCAACCACTTCCGGTCATTTTCAGCTTACATGATAGTTATGAAAGTTGTTAATCATGATGAGAGGAAGAGGAGCAGCCCGTCCCCGACACCATTGGCGGTGGTCGGCGGCGGTTCTGCCACTAACTCCGGCGTCCCTTTCCGGCCACATCCGGGGGTCAAAAATATAGTTTCTGTGCATTTTTAGATTCTATATTTCAATACGATCATTTCGATATATTATACGCAATTTTCGGATATCGTATGATTTAGTTATGAATTTTTAAGTTTCGATCGATTTCGATCGTTAGATTTGTGATCTGTGAAATTAGGACCGTCAGATGGACTTGTAGTTTTGATATGTTGATCTTATGACTGTCCCAGTGGCTTTGTGTGGTCATGGGCGAAGATCTGACCGTTGGATCTTCGTATAATTGCTAAATAGTGATTAGGGAGGCGATTCGTGAGAATCTGTCCGTCGGATTTTTGTATAAATTTGTGAAGATGTTAGTAAGGACGATTCAGGAAGATCAGACCGTTGGATCTTCGTGATGATTTTTGGAGGATGATCCTAAGGCGATCTGTGAGGATCCGACCGTTGGATCATCATTTAATTTCGATCCGACCGTTGGATTGTCGTTTGAGTATGTTTTTGAGTTGTTGGCTAAGTTAAGGTCATGTTTGATTAGGTGATTGACGGTCTCCCTTGGGTGAGCGGTTTCGGTGTGTATTGTGTTGAATTGAAGACGCAGCGGGAATATCGAGGTGAGTAAATCGCACATGGTTCATTCACGAACCGAAATTCGGTGATTTTATTTAATTGGGAAATTGTGGAAATTGTTTTATGAAAATAAATATTTGTTTTAAATTATATGGACTTGCTCAACTACGGTCCATAGGTAAGTAAAATGTATTTAAACTATAAAAATGAATTTCCTGATTTTAATGCATGTGAACTATAGTTGGTATTAGTGGTCATTCTTGTGTGGGTGACTACGTATATATATATTTACGTGGAATATATATTGGATGTGTGGTATTTGGTGAAGTGTGGAATTGATGCGATTGATTTACAATTCGAGCATTACTCTCTAGAAGATATAATTTATCTTATAGGTTGAGTTGAGTGTGATAAAGAGTAATTGAGTAAAGTGCTATAGTTGAGTCGTTGAGATGAGTTAAATGAGGAGTCGAGTGATTTGAGGCAAATATTTTCGTAAGGGTGAACCTTGGCCAAGGTGACACTCTACGATTCAGTTAGAGCTCTAGTCTGTCTGCCTTTGTATTGCTTGGGGGATAACCTTGAGTTATCGTATGCCCTTGAGTACACTATACTGCTAGGGGGATAACCTTGAGTTATCGTATGCCCTTGAGTACACTATACTGCTAGGGGGATAACGTGAGTTATCGTATGCCTTGGAGTATAATATACTGCATGGGGGATTAAAATAAGAATCGTATGCCCATGAGTATACATTTGTGTATTAGAGAGAGAAAGTGTAGTTGTGTTGTGGTGGTCATTGTGAGATGTGAGTTGATTGATGCTTGAAGTGACGTTGTACACTTCAATTATTATGCAAAGAAAATACTTGAGTTGAATTTATGCTTGAGTTGATTTGGTTACTTTAAATCGTGCAAACCTTTCATTTACTCATACGAGCTTTGCAAAAAGCTTACCGGGTTTGTATTGTTGCAATCCCGGTACACTATTCAAACGGTGTAGCGGGTAATCCTACAGGTCAGGAAAATCAGGAAGGTGATCGAGCTGCGTAGAGTAGCTGCATTTGTGTGAATCTGACTTTCTTTTGTGAGGTGTGTTATGCTCATTGAGCTACATTTATAATTTGGTGAGAGTGTGCTGTAATAAACAAATTTGAGATTTGGTTTATGTAATATCGAGCGATGTGAGGTGTGGTTGTTTTGAGAAAAAAATTCAGGTTGTATTTATGTGAGTTGTATTAATTCATGTTTCGGATTTGAATTTGTTATTCAAAATCCGGGGCGTGACATTCTGCAATATTGGTTATTGTTATTTTTTCTCAACTTTTTTTCCCCATGAAATTATCTGCTTAATTTGAAGAGATTCTACCCCCCTCCTCCTCTCCTCTCCTCTCATTGTGAGAACAGGTTTTTTTTAATACAACCAATTCCATGTAGATTGGGAGAGCTGATACAACAACTTTAAATGATAAAGAGTATTAGATTTATCACATGGGAAATCATGGTTCTTTGAAGCTTGATCATGTTCACAGCATGAAACTAGAGGGAATAATAACATCTTGTTCTTCAAGTAAAATGTACCTCGTATTGTGGCAAACATGGTCTCGCTGGAGTAGTATCTGTTAATGACATAAAGTTCCATGACATGCAGGTTAGATTTTGCATAATTTATTCACAGATTTTGCAGAAAAGTATTAACTTTGTCAAAAGCATTATTTTTTCTCTGCCATACAAGTCGATTAGTTTGGTTGATAATTTTTTGCTTTTTGTGTAGTTTGGAGTATAGAGTATATGAAGCAACTATTATCTGCAGAAAAGCACTGTCGCTTTAGAGGTATATGCATTGCGACATCAAAGCATCAAATATTTTGTAATGATTGAGGAATAAGTTGGGAGATTTTGGATTGGCAAGTGTCGTAAATATGACTAACAAGCAACCACCGACAACTTAGTGGCATAACCTTGTGGTAGTGTCCTCCTGAACTTCTTATGGGGCCAGCAAAGTAAGAAGTATCCCTGCATATATAGATGCAGCATTGGCTAGTGTATATGCCGAACCTTTCCCAGGGCAGCCTATCCTTAAAGGAACAATTGAGGTGATTACGTTATTAATGTGAATCCTTTTAGTACTCAGACTGGCTTGAACAATACACGGAACTGCATTGGATTATAAAATTTTCAAATGGTATTTTTTTTAATAGCTAATCATAAACACACACTGATTTTACAAGTGCGACTACCAACCCTTCCCTTGTGGCTATGGTATAATGACTTCAGAGCTAGCTTTTTAATCAGTTTACATATATATCAGTTACAACATTTTATAATGATTAACGATACATTCTCATATGTAAAATTGAATATTTTCTGATTTGATGTTCTATCATGGCTTCATTTCTTACAGAACTTCAGAAGCCCTTAGTGCTTGTGATCTATCAAAGTTGCCAAAGTATCTTCCCACCAAAGAAATGGATGCTAAAATTCGTTAGGGTGAACAAAGGTAAAGCTTATGGTTTCAATCTGTACTGAGATGGCTTTATTTGTTACATTGTCAAACAGCTTATTCTGCTGAATAACCTCTGTTTTTAGGAAAGAGCCTGGTGCTTGAGCAACAAAGACAGCATCATAAAAACCATGGATATTTATTTGCAAAAGTCAAATATTTCTGCACAACTAGCACCAAAAGAGATCTCTCTCTGTTCATGTTATAGAGGGATGAAGCAATAAGCAAGCTACTTTTGACTGCATGATTGTCCTTGATTCTGCTGGGTGGGAAAGACAATGATGCTAGTCAACCTTCTCGTAAAAATGGTGTTTACCGGCATATCCTTATCCTATGCGCAAAAGAAAGTCTTCTCTGTAGTGACTCCAAAATCCGGCATTTGATGCTGTTTTGGAGAATTGCAAGTTGAATGCAAACCAAGGAAATTATTTTTCTCTTCTACAGGAGCAAGTGCTTTACATTTGCAAAATGCAAAACGATGGAATTCTGTACTAAATCTTCAGCTTCAAATGGCTCAAAAAGGTAATTTGGTGTACTGGATAGAACTCCCACAAAGAGTGCTGTTGACTTATCGAAACCAGGGAATGAACTTGCCATGGCAATATAAAAGTCTGCGACAGGAGAAGACGAAGATGATCCAGGAAAGATGGTAAGGACTAAGAAGGATTTTTGCTTAAGATAAGTCATTATGTATCATTTTCTACAGCTTACTCAGATTTGTGTGAAGACGAGCATGTTATGTTATTGAGTTTTTGGGTCCGTTATTATCTCAACTGTGTTGGATTGATGAACACATCCCATTTTTGCAATGAATCCCCCTTATGACCTTTTTCACTTTTTGTTATTTTCACTGTACTTTTCTTATCCAATTATTTTGCAGCACATTTACAACAGCGAAATCAACAATCTGGTGGTGCAGGTACCAGGCCACTTGCTTTTCTTTTTTTTTTTGTCTGGAAGACACAACTTTACGTTATTGATCACATAGAATGACAAACACATGCTCCTATGGAGTGTTCAAATAAGAAAAATGTGCTAAAGGTTCTTATAATTCTAGAGAACATTGCTGATCTAAAACAAATAGAATCTTTAGCAGCAGGAAGGCCGGTGACCGAAGGTTTTGGTTGGTTCCAGAGAGTTGAGTCACTAGCAGAAGCTGCACAACTAGAGATAAGAACCTGTTGCAAACTTGGTGGATACTAGAAAATAAATTTAGATAATTTCTGTTAATGGACTCTCCTCCCTTTTGATATTATGAATCCTGTTCCTCAGAAACATGGAGATGAACAGGCTACAGTCATTCTATTATGAGCTAGATTTTCACACCTAGGAATTAGTCAGAACTACTCATATCCATAATGTTTGTCTTTATGTTGCTTCCCAGATTTAGAATAATGGAAATAAAAAAATTTGTATTTGACTCCACATCTTTTAGTTCCACAAGCATATGATTTATTTTCAATTAGTTTGCTACCTCATTTAGGAGTGAAATCTAAAATTTCTGAAATTTTTGTGTAGCCCCCTTGACTAGACATTCTTAGTAAAAAAGAAGATAGTAAAATATTCGAAAGGCATGGGTGGAAGCAAAGTCATAAATCACGTAGCACCATGAGAGAAGCTTTGCTATTCTGATGGCTTTATACATCTAGCAACTCGTAATGTTGTGTTTTAAATCACTGTTCCTTGGTCTCAGTTTACATTTTTTTTACTGGTGTTTGAACTCTCTTGTTGACAGGGTATATCAAATCCCTGCAATCAGAAGAGATGCCAAAACAGCCTTCTGGACATCTTGCTAACTTATATCCAAGCTTCTCTAGTTTATCTTTGTTGCAGTGGAAAGGGCTCTCATTCTTCTTTAAGTTTTGTACTGCCAAACACATCTTCGTGTTCCCCAAGTTGTGTTACATTACTGGCATTTTTTTGTTGCTACAGATGGCTGGATTCCTTTATGAAATTCAATCTTGTATTTATTTTTCTTTCTAGTTGAAGAGTGAAATGGTAATTCATTTGTTGTAGTATGGCATTGAAATGCTTTTTTCATCCCAAGACGTGTGATTGCATTATTTTGTATTAATAGAGGTATCATTGCAAGCACTTGATATGTGCTCAAAATTTTAATTTGCTGCTGTAAAATGTCATTGTTATGATGCTATTACTCGGAACACTTTATAATAGAAAGATTCAAGATCCATGGCTTGCAAAAATAAAATGGTATCCAATTTTCTGGTACTAAATCAGATATAATGATGCTTTCACCATCGTAATCAATGAATGGATCGGACTTCCTACTTAAACACTATGAGTCAGTGTAATCCAACAAAGAGGTCTTGGCCTAGCCACTGAACAGAGAAACCTTAATTTCATCCATATGAAATGTAGCACCTAGCACCTCAATAACTACCATGAAGATAGCCCAATCCAGACATGATCAATTAATAGAGGATCAAGTGCAATAACTAAATAGATAAAGAACGAACAGTGAAAAGTTAATTTCATTTAACAAAAACTGATTTACAGGATTATAGTGTACTACCAATTATTTGGTTCTGATATCAATAGATCTACAGGAATAACATAGAATCTAGCTAAAAGACCTAACTAAACCAATTGCTTCATTCAAAAGAGAATTGAGATGGAAGAATTGGCCCCAATAGTAGTCGTTAGAGGGGGAGGCAGAAGATGGAGTTGAAGCCAAACTTAAGGGAAAAAAAAAGATGGGAACACCAAACTTAAGGGAAAAAAAAAATCTGAGTTTTATTGATTTTGTATAGGGATATGCTGCTGTTGGCAGCTGTTACAATTGCCATAAAAAGCAGATAAAAATAAAATGTACCTACATAATCAAACAACTAGTGTACGTGATGATTTACAGTGAAATGTCCAAAAATCCTGTTTCAGAGATTGAACTAATTTAACTAAGGAGCTAACTAGGCAGCTATACTTCATGATTCTAATCTCCAAGCAGCTGTGGGAATGATGATGAGAGTGGTAGTATATCAGCTGTATCGATGTCATCCCCTCCCGACATGAACTCGTCTCCAAAGTTGTAGTTGCTGAATTCATCAGAGTTGATGTACGCATGATCCATAGGGATAATGAAATCATCAAAGGCAAAACTAAATGCTTCATCTTCGCTGCTGACTTGTACCTCACTAATAACCGACCCATTTTGATCTATAGGTTCTGAACCAATATTGTGAGATACAGGGGGTACATTTTCTTCGGAAGGTTGTTGTCGCTTCGCTTGAGGCTCAAGCAACTCTTCTTGCTCCTTGTTTGTGTTCTCTCCATCATGACAGGCACAGGCATAATTGTTTTCAAGAACCTCTTCCTCTTCACGTTGCTTTCTCTTCTTTTTTATCTTGGTTTTGGGTTCACCATTTTTTCTTAGCAGACAGAGAACATAGTCTTTCACCGCCTTTTGTTTATTGTCTGTGAGTGATCGATCAAGGTAGAACTCATACAAGATCCAACAACCGTTGTGCTCCGATGCTTGGTTCTTGTAAGTAAGTCTTTTCTTCAAGCCAACCACACGACCAGTCTCCAGAGATTTTACTGGCTTGCCGGAGTCGTCGCCCTTCCAGGTGCCATTGCCAACGTTCCGGCGTATGCGTGTGTCTGTGGAACTCATCGTCTTGTGTTGGGTGAAGAAGTAGATGTCCTTGTTGAGCCTCAAGTCGTTTGGTCTTCTGGTCTTGTAGGCGTCCCATATCTCCCAAGGTTCTTGGTGACCGTAGAGGTCGCAGTCGAACACCACGCGGTTTCTGCCGGGCACCTTCTCTCCGCTCAACATGGGCTTAAGGTAGAAGAGAACTAGTTCGTCCTCCATGGGGCAGAACCTCTCTCCAGGAAGCTGATTGCCTCTGCTCTCCTCCACTGCAAACCCGTGCTGCATATTTCTTGCTTTTCTTGGTTTTGGAAAGATCGACTTGTTTGATCGAGGAAAGAAGGAGTAGCTAGCTAGGGTTTCGGTTTCGGTTTCGATGGATGAATTTATAAAAACTAATGACCGACTAGGGCTTTCTGGGTTGGAATTTGGGTTAGAGAAACAGAGAATTGAAGCAGAGACAAAGAGAGAGAGAGAGAGAGAGAAATTGCAATTGTGAATTGTGAGTGAGTGAAGTGGGAAGATTAGTGAAGCGATATCGTTTTATAGAAACTGACCGTTGCTTTGCGGCGTGTGGCGGTTCACGCGGTTTCTCTGATGACAACTGTAGCCGGAAGTCAAATTGTCAACAGTGTCGTGGTGAGGAAGGAATTAATTAATGCAGGTGATCAAATTTGATTGGTTTGTGAATTATGACCGTTGGACCCTCACGTCATAATCTTTTTTTGTTCCTCCCCCTTCTCTTTTTTTGGTCATTTATTTATTTAGTTTCTTAAAACGAGGCGGAGAAAGGAGCGAGAGCAGAGTTAGGGTTTGGGTTTGGGTATTGGGAGCGAAGACGAGGGCTTCTGGGTGCAAGATTGAATTGAGGGGTTTCGACCCAATTTTATGGAATCGAGGATTTTGGGTGTTGGATATCAATTTGATCCTCTTTGCTCTGCTCTGTGTGATTTTGAATTGGATTTTGATTTGCTTATTGAATCAAAGGTTTGATCTTTTTGTTGGTCGGCCGGTTTGAATACAAGGTTAGAAAATGTTAAGGGATTTGTGATTAATTGGGGTGTTTTGAATATATAGGTGCAAATTGGGACTCATACATTCACCTACGATTATGTGTATGGTAGCACAGCACTGCCTTCTAGCTCAGTGTATGACGATTGTGTTGCTCCACTGGTGGATGCACTCTTCCATGGATACAATGCTACTGTGCTTGCTTGCGGCCAGGTTTGACATTTTTTTTGGATTTTCTTTGCTGCAATTATTGTGTTTGTTTTATTTATGCTTGAGCTGGTTAGTTAGTAACTGATTTAATTCTTTTGATATTGAAGACGGGTTCGGGGAAGACGTATACAATGGGCACTAACTATTCTGGGGAAGGAAGCACTGGCGGAATCATACCGAAAGTGATGGAAACTATTTTCAAAAGAGTGGAGACAACACAGAGTTCTTGATCAGGGTATCGTTTATTGAGGTAAATGTCGAGTTCTATTACTGTTTTTAGCCTGGTGTAAAGTTATGTGGTGTATATTGCTCATGATGAATTTGTGACACTCAGATATTCAAGGAGGAAGTGTTTGACTTGCTTGATCCAAATTCATCAACTCTCTCTCTAAAAATGAAGGGGCAGCTACTACAAAGCCTATAGCAAGAGTGCCTATCCAAATTAGAGAAACAGTGAGTGGAGGGATAACACTTGCTGGTGTGACTGAGCCAGAGGTTAGGACGAAGGAAGATATGGGATCATAATACCCGGTTGTTTTCTTTAATCAAAGCAAAAACATAATTATGGCATTGCTTTACTTTACATGATGGCAGCGCTTTACCTTTCATGATTTCAATGCTTTAACTTTCATGATTAAGCATAATTGATGTGTTACGGCTTTTTGACCACGTCCTTAGCTAGTTTTAACACTCCAAGCTCCGGTGCTTAAGCCTTAAGCACTTCATTTTCTCTCCAAAAAAAAACCATTTTTCTCTCTCTCTCTCTCTCTCTCTCTTCCGAAGCCACCGAAACAGAGCAAATTTCTCCAGCCTTGTTCTCCCTTCATCGACCACCTCTAGACGTCGGACCACTCCCCTTGGCTTCGCCTCGGGCCGCCTTACCTGCTGGACGTCGTCATTCCCTCCGGCACAGCCTCAAGGTCCGGCAAACCAGCTCGATCCGGTTGCACCCGAAACCGAACCAACTCATCCTCCTCGTGTTTCCGGCCACCAATTCCCCCCAAACTTCATCCTCGAGCTCGCCTCAACCTTCTGAAACTCCTAGAAGCACCCTTGCACGGCGGCGCGGCTCGTAGCAGCGGCTGAAGTCAACCCCGAGCTAGATCGAACGGAACTTTCGAATCCTGATATCTCAAGCTGTAGAGCTTCGTTTCAAGTAATTCTTGAACTGGGGAGATCACCTTGAGTTTCTGAACAAATCTCCAGAAGGAATCGAAGCGATTTGTGGAAGTTTTTACGTGAATCGGAACACCTGCCGGATTCTGGAATTTTTCCGACTACCGAAGCTTTCGATCGATATATCTCGAGCTAAAGACCATATTTTTCTGTGATTCTTGAACCAGTGAGTTCAACTTGAGTTTCTTAACAACTCTCCAGAAGGGATCGAAGCCTGAAATTGAAGTTTTGACGTCAAAATCGAACCTCGCCGGATTCTGCAAATTTTCGCCGGATTCTGGAAATTTTCCGGCCACCTCGACTGTTCTAGGTAATTTCCGACCACTTCCTTTCGTTTTCAGACTTCATGCTAGTTATGAAAGTTGATTAACTCGTCATGTTGAACAAGTTTGTAGTTGACGACTTTTGCATCGGAGGTGGTTGACCGGCGTTGACCGCCGCGTTGACCGCCGTCTGACCTCCGCTTGTGGCGGCGCGTCTGACCATATTTTGAGTTTTTATTATCTAGGAGATGATCTACGCATCCATACGAGCGTTTTGATATATCATAAGGATATTTTAGAAAAAGTTGATTAATAGTGAATTTAAGTTTTGACGTTACTATTTAACGTTTTTACGTTTTATCTTCGGTTTACGATCCGCGAAGATCCGACCGTCAAATTTACTTCAAATTTGAATGTGTTGATCGTATGACTGTCCCGATGACTTTGTGTGGTCACGGGCGAAGATCCGACCGTTGGATCTTCGTATAATTTTGGAAATAGTGATTTGGAAGGCGATTCGTGAGAATCCGACCGTCGGATTTTCATATAAATTTGTGGAGATGTTTGTAAGGACGATTCAGGAAGATCCGACCGTTGGATCTTCGTGATAATTTAGGAGGATGATCCTAAGGGCAATCTGTGAGGATCCGACCGTTGGATCATCGTTTAATTTAGATCCGACCGTTGGATCATCGTTTAATTTACTTATGAGTTGTTGGCTAAGTCAAGGTCATGTTTGATTAGGTGATTGACGGTCTTCCTTGGGTGAGCGGTTTCGGTGTGTATTGTGTTGAATTGAAGACGCAGCGGGAATTTCGAGGTGAGTAAACCTCACGTGGTTCATATTACGAACCGAGCACTTTTAATTACTTTATTTTAGTTGTAATTGTGTGAAAATATTTATGGAATAAATATTTGTTTTAAATCATACGGACTTGATCAACGACGGTCCATAGGTAAGTAAAATGATTTTAATTATACAAAATGAATTTCACGATTTTCTTGTGTGAACTATAGTTGATATTAGTGGTCATTCCTGAGTGGGTGATTACGTATATATATATTTACGTGATTATATGTGGAATGGTGTGACATTGAAGAGTGTGGAATTTGGGATGATTAAATTACTACGAATTGAAATTGACTTACCATAATTATATGTGATGATCATGATTGATGAGTTCTTGTTAATATTCATGATTTACATTGGAGGATGTATAGAGTTGGAGAATGTAGGATTCTGAGGACGAGGTGTCCGAAGTTTGACGGTTATGGATAACCGGAGTGTTTGTGTGCTGAGGACGGGGATGTCCAAAGTGCGACGGTTTATTATTAACCGAAGTTGTGTACTGAGGACGGGGATGTCCAAAGTGCGACGGTTTATTATTAACCGAAGTTGTGTGCTGAGGACGGGGATGTCCAAAGTGCGACGGTTTATTATTAACCGAAGTATATTGTGCTGAGGATGGGGATGTCCAAAGTGCGACGGTTTATTATTAACCGAAGTATGTCGTATTACTTGCACCTAGGCCAAGGTGACTGGTAGCGATGTAGTTAGAGCTCTAACGTATTGTTGGGATGGACCAAAGTGGTGATATATGGGGTTGGGTGATTATAGGACCAGAGTGGTGACATTGTGGTTAGAGGATTTTGGAAATGTATTCTTTGTGGATTTCCGTGAGTTGGTTGATGTTCCTTGCAGATGTTGAGATTTTTGGGTTGTTGCTTGAGTTAAAAGTATTGTGTTATAATAAATCAACCGTTCATTCTTGTTTACTCATACGAGCTGTCAAAAGCTTACCGGGTTTGGTGTTGTTGCAATCCCGGTACACTATTCAAATTGTGTAGCGGGTAATCCTGCAGGACCGGAGAATCAGGGCGGTGATCGTGCAGTTTAGAGTATTTATTATAGTTTTACAACAATTGTAATAGTGAGGCGAGTTAAGCTCATTTGAGCCTTACAATTTGATTTGGTAAGAGTGTGCTGTAATAAATAACTTGAGGATTTGGGTTATTGTAATTTTGAGAGGTGTGAAGTGTGGTTATTTGTGAGAGAAAAATTCAGGACGTTATTTGTAACTGTTATTATTCATGTTTCGGACTTTGAGTTGATTATTCAAAATTCGGGGCGTGACAATATCTGGCTCGAGGTTCTTTAGCTCGTGCTACAGGCAGCACAAACATGAACAGTCAGTCAAGGTGCAATGCCTGTTCTTTTTTCTGTTAAGACTGAAGTATTTAAGTAGATGACTAATTAACAAATATTAGTGATATATGTATGTCTTTTTAAGTTCAGGGCATATTATATTATTGCACTTTCTGTTTTTGTTTTGCATTTGATTTGTGGAACCAGTATTTGTTATGTAAATAAATTTTGTCTATGTATAGATATCCATGCAGTATATTTTTATTACTTCTTTATATATGATGGGGGTGGTAGACTTTGTCTAATTGATCATTAATAGGAAGTGCTGCTTTTGGCTTGTGTAATGACATTCCTTTTGATTTCATAATTCATATGTTGAGACATGAATTAACTCAAAAAAGATCATTTGTGTGCTTCCAATTAGCTTCATTAGGAAGGAACTAACATATTATTTCTATTGCTCTCTCTTTTTCTTCTCACAATGCAGTCGCTCAAATGCTATATTTACAATAACCATGGAGCAAAAGAAGATTTCTCACTCTCTGAATGGAGCAAATAATGATGATATCGGTGATGACATACTATGCGCAAAACTCCATTTAGTTGACCTAGCAGGTTCTGAGCGGGCAAAACGAACAGGTGCAGATGGCATGCCCTTGAAAGAAGGTAACTATAATGTTTCTTGCATAGAAGCTTTTTCTTGCATACAATGGGGATTTGATGGGGCTGTGGCAAGATTAACCCTTTATGTTTTTACAGTGGCTCTAGTAGTCTTTCACTCCCATTGCGTTATTGCTCTCAAAAAGTTTGGAAAGACTACCGTTTAATGCTTTTGCATTTGGTTTTAAGTAGATACCCCTGTTGTAAAACTAACATAGAAAGTGTTTCAGAAAATGGAGAGAGCTTTGCTTCTAAGAACTTGAGAGAGAGAGAGTTTAGATGCAGATAATAAGTGTAGTATTTTCTGTTTTTCTCCTTCATCCATGGATGAGAAATGGATTACATATATAGTGGAATGCAAGGAACATATAGCCTAAAGTCCTCCATAAAACAAGGACCCTTAAAGTCCTCCTTAAAACATGGATCCCCTAAAACTAGGAAAGAGGAAAGCATATTCTAATATACAATAATTTACATGATATATCCATAATAATTTACAACACTCCCCATTGGATATTTCATGTCAATAGTGTTGCCTAGGCTGTGCGCTTTTAAGTTGTCTCGTCAAAAACTTTGCCAAGTAATAAAAACCCTGTGGGAAAAAACAACCTTGGTCGAAGGAGAAAAAGAGCACAACGCGCATGAGTGTGGAGTAGTAATATCACAGCTTCGGAGATAAGTGGAGTTTTCTTATCAGCATCAGAAGTAGCAGGTAGTATGTCTACGAGAGGGATGCATTAGGATTGCTGCACCAAAACCTTGCCCGGTAAACCCAGTGGGAAAAACCCGTGGTCGAAGGGAAAAGATGTGCAAATGAATATATGTCGAATCAAAGCATCTTCAGGATGTAATATAAGTGGGGTGACCATGCTAAATATGTGCCTCGTTAAAACCTTGCCAGGTAACAAAACCCAGTGGGACAAAATAACCCTGGACGAAGGACAAAAAGAGTACACGATGGTCAATGAGTATGCTTCAGGATACTCCCCCTGATTTCGACTCCCCCTGAAAATTACATGTTAGGTAATTCAGATAGTTTACGTAGACCAATACCTTGGACATGCTTCTGGAATGTAGACTTTGGTAGTGACTTGGTGAAGAGGTCTGCACGATTGTCTTCAGATCAAATCTGCTTAACTTCAATCTTCTGATGCTCCTGTTGTTGCTGATTGAAGGAGAACTTCGGTACAATATGTTTGGTGTTGTCTCCTTTGATGAAACTCGTCTTTATCTGCTCTATGTAAGCAACATTATCCTCGTAGATAATAGTTGGTTCATCAGTGGTGGAATGCAGTCCACATGTGCTTCGAACATTCTTTGTAACGGCTCTTAGCCATGTACATTCACATACTGCTTCATGAAGAGCTAGTATCTTAGCATGATTCGAAGAGGTAGCAATAAGTGTCTATTTCGTAGACCTCCAAGAAATTGCAGTATTCCCAATGGTAAAGACATAACCAGTTTGGGAACGTGCCTTATGTGGGTCTGATAGATAGTCTATATCTGCATATCCAACAAGGCGAGCATCATTCCGAGGATCAAGGTGGTTTGATCCATTCCTTGATGCGTATGGATAGAATAAGCCCATATCCGCCGTACCTCTAAGGTAGTGAAAAATGTCTTTTAGGCCATTCTAGTGGCGGCGTGTTGGCGCAGAGCTATATCTACCTAACAAGTTCACATCGAATGGGATGTCCTGTCTAGGGCATTGAGCCAAGTACCCATGGTCTATTGTACTTAGATATGGGACTTCTGACACCAATATCTCTTCGTTATCATCTGCAGGATGATACGGTTCTCTCTATACTTCAGACGACCATGGGTGTGCTTGCTTTTATCCTCATTAAAGCGTCTTAACATCTTTTGGATGTAATTTGGTTGATGGACCAAAAATTCATCTGCACTGTGCTCGGGCTCCGAGACAATGATTTGTTCTCCCAAGGTCTTTCATCTCAAATTCTGACTTCAGGTGCTTTGCGGTTTCTTTGATTTCTTCAGGAATATCAATCAAATTCATGTCATTGACATAGACCGCACAATTGCAAACCCGGAACTTGTTTCCTTCATAAACACGCATGGGCATAGTTTATTATTCACATATCCCATCCCGATCAAATATTCACTTAGACAGTTATGCCATCTCCGTCTAGATTTTTTCAATCTATAAAGTGAACGCCTCAAAACTAATGGAGAGCGTGTTCCGTGGTCTAGAACTATTTGCATCGGGTATCATAAGTCCTTCAGGAACTTTCATGTATATCTCTGTATTGTGATCCCTATGGAGATAAGCTATGACCACATTCATAAGCTGCATATTCAGTTTTTCAGAAACTACCAAACTGATAAGGTAGCGGAACGTTATAACGTCCATTACTGGAGAATACGCCTCCTCGTAATCAATCACAGGGAGTTGAGAAAATCCTTGCGCCACTAGACGAGCCTTGTATCTTACAATCTCGTTTTCCTCATTACGCTTCCTTACAAATACCCATTTAAATCCTACAGGTTTAACATGGTGAGGTGTGGGAACGACAGGTCCGAACACTTTTCTCTTTGTCAAGGAATCTAATTCGACCTGGATTGCTTCTTTCCATTTTGGCCAGTCGTCTCTACGTTGACATTCATCAACAGAGTGAGGTTCGACATCATCGCTAGTTATAATTTCAGTAGCTACTGCGAATACAAATATATCATCGATGATAATCTCATTTCGATTCCAAATCTCACTTAAGCATGCATAATTTATCGAGATTTCTCTATTCTCGAGAGTGGGTTCAAACGTTGGAGCGTCCCCCAACGTTGTCTCTTCTAGGACGGACCCATAATCTGGAATTATCTCGTGAGATGGATCAGTTGAGATCGCGATGTCTAGTGGATTCGTTTGTGCTGGTTTTACCCTCTTCCGGGGATAGGAATCCTTCGAACCTAATGGTCTACCTCGCTTCTGGGCAGGGACATGTAACTGGTTAGCCGCCATGGTCGTACCTCGTCCATCTGGGACGACACGTCCTACAGGGACATCTATCCTTGCAGGCACATTTGCAGCAGGTATATGTGATCTCGTCACTTTAGCTAGATCAGAGAAAGCGTCTGGCATATTTTGGGCTACACTCTGTAGATCTAGAATTCTTCGTACCTCATTATCGCATTGTGCAGTTCGAGGATCGAGATGAGACATAGTGGGGACATTCCATGTCAATTCACGTCGTTCATCCGGAACGGTAACGTTCTTATCTCCCCCTAACGGCGGGAAGACTGTCTCATCAAAATGACAATCCGCAAATCTAGCGGTAAAGAGATCGCCTGTCAAGGGCTCTAAAAAGCGTATAATGGATGGGGATTCATAACCGACATATATGCCCATCCTTCGTTGAGGACCCATTTTTATACGTTGTGGCGGCGCAATTGGCACAAAAACTACACACCCAAATACACGTAAGTGCGAAACATCAGGTTCGTACCCAGTCACCAACTGTAACGCGGAATAAGGTTGGGTGGCAATGGGCCTTAGTCGGACCAAAATGGCTGCATGCAAAATTGCATAGCCCCACGCAAAAACTAGAAGCTTGGTGCGCATTACCAAGATTCTATTTGCGAGACCATCTTGGGTGTGAACATAGGGAACTATATGTTCAGCATCAATCCCAAGGGATATGCAATAATCATCGAAAGACTTCGATGTAAACTCTCCGGTATTATCAAGTCTTATAGACTTTATGGGATAATCCGAGTGGTGAACCCTCAATTTCATGATCTGGGTGAGAGTTTAGCAAAAAGCAGCGTTTTCTTGTGGACAATAGTGTAACATGTGATCACTTTGTCGATACATCAACCAAAACCATTAATATTTAACTGGTCCACATGGTGGTTGGATATATATGTCCACAAATTTCCCTTGCATTCTGTGCAGAAAAATGGGGGTGTATTTACTAGTCTTTGCATATGATGGTCTAGTATGGCATATCGTGTCATTATATACAAGACCCTTATTCAGAAGGGGATGCACCTACGATGAATTGAGGATACGGTGCATCATACTTTGACCTGGGTGTCCCAAACGGTCATGCCATAGCAAGTAGTTGCTTGAATTAGTTAGCTTCTAGCTAACAGATTGCAATTTCTCCAATGTACGCTTCTGGCCACACACTTTGGAGGTTATGCAAAGATATTACACTCATTTTTCTCAGTGGTTTCAGCGTGATAACCGTTGGTTCGAATATCCTTAATACTCAATAACGTTCTTCTGGAACGTGGAGATTATAAGGCTTCATTAATGGTAGGTTCAGTACCATTGGACAACATATAGTGGGTTTTGCCATAACCCTCTATCAGGTTGGATTGGCCTGATACGGTTGTCACAGAGGTATGAATAGACAATAAGTTTGAAAAATATCTCCGATCTGGGAGTATGGTGTGCGTAATAGCACTTTTAACCAGACAACAAACTTCCCCACAGAATATGCCTATTCATTTATTTAATTTAATGGATCACATGTATGAATAAGTTTATTGAATTAAATATATTCGAACATAACCACATTTCTATAATCCAAAATAATTGAAAACATAAATCACCAAAATCCGAAGATGTTTCATTCATTAAGATGAAATAGATATGGCACAAGGGGCCAATTATACCCATGTCTTCGAGTTCTAATCCTCGGTATGTTCAGTAACTGCCTAAAAATCCATGATCTCTAGTGTGGAATCGATAGAAAATGACCCTTTAATAAAGTTGGTATTTCGAGTTCTGCGACTGGCGTAATACTCATCTACTGCTTAGGCTATCGCACAACAGGTGCGGGACCAGCAGTCAATTCCTCCACATTGATAACAAAGATCATGCTGATCGATTCTGGTGGCAGCGGGCCGGACCAGTGTTCCTTTCAACTCGGGCTTGCTGAGTTATGGCATCATGGTTCCTACCACGTGGGCCTTGGCCACGTGGAGCCTGATTACATGGCCTCTTGGGCTTTGGCCAAGTGGCAGACGGTCATATGGGCTAATTTCGTTCTGCCAATCATGTCTTGCTTCAAGCAAGAAAATGGTCATTTGATGGTGAAAGTGCTCTTCTAGAGCGACCCAAAGAATCTGTGTATCCTCTTCATCGGATACTCAACTTGGAGTGTTTTCTCCATATGTTTCCTTTGAAAATTATGGCACTCATATTAAAAGCCTCAATGACGACATTGTTAGCATTGATTGTTGATCTCATCTTCTTTGCAGTTAGATGAATTATCACATCTTGAACCACTTTAGATAGTTTCTTCCGGAAACCTCCAAAGAAACAAAGTCAAGTTTGTTGAGATTTGGTATTTCTTACAGGAAAGGAACAAATAATCTTAGTGCTTTGGGTAATATCGTCCATAAGCAACTAATAGGAACTTCAGGTTCTATAACATGGTATGAAAAATCGGATTAAACATGTAAAATCTACTGGTTTTATCATGTGTGGTGAATTTATGAAGGAAACTTCAAGTTTCTTAAATGGCATTATCGAAACTACAAGTTCGATATGTGTATGAACTACTGGTTCATTTAGAACTTCTAGTTCATTAGGTACCTGCATTTTCTACACATATATTCTAGTGCGAAAATTTAGACAAGTAACACAATAATATTGAATAGAGCAAATTGAAATAATATCTCACAAATTGAATAAATGGAAATCACAAATCAATTGAGATATTAATTGCATGCTAGTAATATAACATATTAATTGTCACACAATTATGTGAATAAATGCTTCTGGCAATTAATTACACATATGAAATATGGTGAATTTATTTACAATAGCCATAATGACATGTACATTGTCTGGGTTCAAATCTCAGTAGAATCAAATCATTTTTCCTTTTATTTGATTCTGCTGGACCAAAGGAATGGGCTTGATAGTGAAGCCTATCGGGCTTAGTCTGCAGGCTTGTGACCCGGCCTTTCATGCGTAATTTAAATGGTGTGTGAGGCCTGCTGGGCTGCTAGGCCGCAGAGGGAGAGTGGGCCTGCTGGGCTCAAGCTGGTCTGCCAAGGAATGAAAAGTTATTACTCAACCCTTTTGGTAACTCCAATTAAATACGACCAGGTAAGAGTATGAGGTTTGGGTGGAGCGAGGCTCTCTTAAGTACACAGCCTCATTGTATCTTGCCTAGACATCACATCGAATTGGGTGAGCCTACTTGGAAAGATTCATAATATTTCAGTGTTGTCAAAACTACAGGTTCGATACTATATGTGAACTTCTGGTTTAATATTTATGTATGAAATTTTGGTTCAATGTTTATGTGTGTGAACTTCCGGTTCGTTAAGTACCTGCATTCCGCACATATATATTCTAATGCAAAGAATTTAAGCGGGTAAAATATTTAAATTTAATATGAGCAGGTAACACCACAAAACATTATCATAATAAATAATGAAGGAAAGATGTATCATTATCACAAAGTCCAAACAAGTATTTATAGATATTTGTCACAATATACATGAATTAATAGCTAAATTAAAAAGCTATTGATTTTCCTTTTACTCATTCCATTATGCCAATTATAGTGCAAGAGAAATAAGTGTCTCTCATAGATGATTAAGTTAAACTAGATGCTTCAATAAAAGTCATAAATCGTGATTGCAGCTTCTACTGAATAGCAGTCGAAAAACAAACCAAAATCCCAACCAAAACAACCCAGAAAAATATGAAAAATTATAGAGATGCAGTAAACACACAGAGGCTCTAGCATACAAAATTTGGTGAATTTTGGAGTTGAATTACTATTTTAAATAAATACGGGAACACAGAGGACAGAAGGTAAACTGAAACAGTAAAATCTGTTTTTGCTTGGAAAAACATACTTGGTTGTAGAGCTGGTAGATTGATGTTGATTGAATGATGAACCTCTTCTTTTCTGCAACCCAAGAGTTATTCACCTCTTCTCTTGTCGATCGGCAATCCGAATCCTAGAGCTAGTCGTGCTGATAACGTGTTGTAAAACTAACATAGAAAGTGTTTCAGAAAATGGAGAGAGCTTTGCTTCTAAGAACTTGAGAGAGAGAGAGTTTAGATGCAGATAATAAGTGTAGTATTTTCTGTTTTTCTCCTTCATCCATGGATGAGAAATGGATTACAAGGACCCTTAAAGTCCTCCTTAAAACATGGATCCCCTAAAACTAGGAAAGAGGAAAGCATATTCTAATATACAATAATTTACATGATATATCCATAATAATTTACAACAACCCCTTATTTTTAAGACTATTTATTGGTCTTGTAACAGGCATTCATATCAACAAGGGTTTACTTGCTCTCGGAAATGTGATTAGTGCCCTGGGAGATGAGAAAAAGAGGAAAGAAGGCGGACATGTTCCCTACCGTGATAGCAAGTTAACTCGCTTGTTACAGGTATGTAAACTATTTCAGTTATTTCAATCTGGTGTTGGTTGTTAGTTCTTGCAAGTTCTAGACATGTTGTTAGCTCACTAACCGAAATTGAATTTGTAGGATTCACTAGGAGGAAACAGTAAGACTGTGATGATTGGTATGTTGCACTTGTGTGTCACTGTATAGTTTCTTTAGGCAATCACGATACACCCTTCTCACTGTTCATTTCTTAGTTTCTAATTTCTTTTTCTTTTGTCTTTTGATAGCTTGTGTTAGTCCAGCTGACACAAATGCAGAAGAGACCTTGAATACTTTAAAATATGCTAACCGTGCTCGCAACATCCAGAACAAGGCAGTGGTAAGTTTCTGGGTAACGTAATTCTCTTTTATGGTTTCATGTTGGCATTTTGTCTAATAATCTTGTCTTTACTCTTTATTTTAGATCAATCGTGATCCGGTAGCTGCTCAGTTACAATTGATGCGCAGCCAGATTGAGCACTTGAAGACTGAACTTCTATTTTACCGTGGTGATGCTAGTGCACCATTTGAAGAACTGCAGGTATATACCACTGTACAAGAAGTTTCAAAGAGTGATTCTTTATAATTCTGTAATGTGTTAATTGATCTTAGATCTTTCAATAACCTTCACTTTTCATAGATTCTTAAACACAAAGTGTCATTACTCGAAGCAAGCAACATGGAGCTGAGGCAGGAGCTTCAGGGACACCGAATAACTTGTGAACACCTAACACAGCGTGCTCTTGAAGCTCAGGTTTGATAATTTTGAAAGTGTGTAATTCATTAATAATATCTAGCCATGGCACTTGACTAATATTATATATTTCAGGTTGAAAAAGATAAACTGGCCATGAAAATTGAAGCCTTCCGCAATGGTAAATCTTGGGATGATCGAGATTGACTCCAATCCAGTTCAGGTTTGTAAATCTTTTACCGGCTGGATGCGTTCAGTTTATCTTCTTTTTGGAACTACGCATTGTTTTTTTTTTCCTCCTTTTGTTGTTGTCTTACTGCGGCTTCTGTTAGAAAATAAATTAAACAGTGACATGGCATTTTAACACTTTCCAGGAATATGACATGCTGAAAACTTATGTATCGAAAATTCAAGAGTTAGAAGGGGAATTGTTATGCTTGAAAAACTCACAAAGCAGGAGACTTGTTGACTGTGTAGAGGCGGATGGTGATGGCTTTCACTCAAACAACATATTATTCCCCTGTAATGATGAATATTCATCTGATTACGATACCAAAGCTGGGGATGTTTCTGGTAAGATATGAAAAAACTCCTTGCTGTTTGGTATTCTTTTAGTTATTTAATTGTTCGTGTTATATTTTTTTGATTGCGTTCTGCAACAGAATTTCATCTACCATCAAGATTAATCTCTCTGTACGATTTCTGTTACGGCTATTTGTCAATGACTTTTGTTGTTATTGAGTACAAAGTCTGAGTCTGTCATATTTTTTCCTTGTATTGCAAGCTGTGGACTGCTTGTGGGTTGTACAGACTAATAATAGTTGGGGATTCTTTGAACTAAAATCTCTCTCATCTTGTTCTTTTTTTTTTTCAATTGTTTATGGTGATGTGTTTGAATTCTTTTAAGTTGCCAACAGCGGTACAACTAGAGATGTGATGTTATATTTGGCTTAAAGTGGAAGAAAATACAAGGAATTTTAAAGATTCGTGGGGTGGGGGAGTAGGATTATTATGGCTATGATTTCCTCTGATTTTTTGGATATGCTTTTTTTCCCCATTCACGTGGTTAAAAGCTTTTGGTCTATTATATATTATGTTATGTAGCTGTGATTTATTGTTTTATGTGAATAACATAATCTCAAGACTTGTACGATTAGATATGTCCCTAATGAATCGTTTGTACTCTTTAGTAATCACAAACTTGATTCATATGTAGATGTGATAGATGTAGAAAAAGAGCAAGAACATTCTTCTCTTCAAGAAAAACTGGATCGGGAGCTGAAAGAATTGGACAAAGCTCTCGAGCAAAAGGAGGTAAGGTTTCTTCAGTTTTAACTGTAGTCTTTTTGTCTTTGCTACATCTCCAACTCCCTGGAGATGTTGAAGCAGTTATCAGTGACTTGTTTCATCCTACTGTTGTCTAGGTGTTGCTTGTTTGTTCATTCTCTATTCTCTTGGGTGTACGGTCACTTTGTTTTTATTTTGGTTTTCTTTGACTTGGTTAAAGGCTGAAATGAAGCGGTTTACAAGTTCTGATACCTCGGTTCTTAAGCTGTATGAGAAGAAGGTTCATGAGTTAGAACATGAGAAGAAAGCCCTTCAGGTTAGTTTTTTGTCTGCTTTACTTTATGTTGTCAAAGCTATCATTTAATGTCTGGCTAAAAGATCATATAATTTCATTCTTCAGAGAGAGATTGAAGAGTTGAGACAAAATCTTTCAAATATCTCATCTGCTTCTGGGGATGGTGCTCAAAAGTTAAAGGAGGATTATCTACACAAGTTGAACCTTCTTGAAGGACAGGTGAGTAGACTCATAAACGATTAGACTTACCCTTTTGATGGCATTTTGATATCTCCGGCTTATTTTTTCCTTTGCAGGTTTCTGAGCTGAAAAAGAAACAGGATGCTCAAGCCCAATTGTTGAGACAAAAACAAAAAAGCGATGAGGCTGCAAGGAGACTACAGGATGAAATTCAGAGAATAAAGACTCAAAAGGTGCTATTTGTTGTTGAAATGCATATGGTCATGGAGAATGATGATTGTGTTTGTTTATTATTAATACAAGGTTATTTCATAGGTTCAATTGCAACACAAGATCAAACAGGAGTCTGAGCAGTTTAGATTATGGAAAGCATCACGAGAAAAAGAAGTTCTTCAGGTAAATAGAATGGAGGAATATCATAGATGTTTACTTTGTGGTTTTCTTTTGAACCAGAGCCACACTACTTGTGATATGACTTGACTGAACATAATAAAGTAATCTGCAAATAAATGATGGATAAAATTTTTATTCATTTTTAATTGAAGTATGATGATGGTTCTTCGTTCTGTTGATTTTGATAACCTTTTATGGGACAATTTTGTAGATATTTTTGACAGTAAGGTAACTTTAGAATCACGGCAATCCCTAAAGAAAAATAACTGCTAAGATTAAAACTACAGGGAGCCCAAAGTGGAATGCACTCCAAACTACAGGCAGAGACCTAAAATAGTTTAACTTTTTACTACGCAACTACTGAAATTAGTGTAGTTAGTTAGTTTTCATGTTATTACTCTTTTTGAAGTGAAGACGTCAAAATGATATTTGTTGAATTTTTCTTCAATGTATGGTCTGCTGGTAGATTAATCTTATTATGATGTAAAAAAAAAAAAAACAGAAGCAGAATCTGAATGGTATAAGAAATTTGGCTCTTAGTATTGTTATTGGCTATTCTTGCTGGCTTTAAACGCTACTATAATTCTCAAATGATTGTAGTCTATATTTATAGTAATTCTGCTTACCATTCAACTGTTCAAGTGGTACTTTTCAGATTTTAATTAGTAGAAAACATCATCCTGATTGACGAAACCGACATTTTTATTAAATTATGGGGAGTAAATTTTCTGATGTTGAAGTTTTAACTTTCAGAATGTTATCAGCTCTTTTTTTTTTTTTTTTTTTTGGGTTAGTGGGAGAGCAACTTTTGCTAGATATACCTTATATGCAATAGTTTTAAGAAGCTGTACATAATGTAGCTTGATTATATCTTTTATTTTCTATCCATGTTGGAAACTAAACAGCTACAAATCTTCTATTTTGTGAATGATCAGCTTAAGAAAGAGGGAAGGAGGAACGAGTATGAGATGCATAAGCTGTTAGCTTTAAACCAGAGGCAAAAAATGGTAAGCAAACGTTTGTGTGGGATGCCCTTCATTTATAGAAAGATATACTCACTTCTCTACGCTATGCCAGGTTTTGCAACGAAAGACAGAAGAAGCTAATACGGCCACAAAAAAGTTAAAGGAGCTTTTAGAATCCAGAAAGACTTCTTCACGTGAAACTTCTGGTCATAATGCTCATGGTATTCAGGTATTTGTAACTCGAAGCGTCTAATAAAAAAGAAAAATCATTTATCAAAATGAAGTGCTTGTTTGTATGCTATGAGTTGGACTAATGACAAATATAAAAAAAGATGGCATCACATTATCTATGTCACATTGGACTGGACCTTTGCTTTTAATGTAGCTTGATAGTAAAGTAGTTTGATTATCTTTTGTGTTGTTATTATAATACTGCGATTTCCATCTATGTAATGGGGATCTAATTGGCTCCTCACTCTATTTGTCTGACTGGACGTAACCTTTTGATTTGTTTGGTTATGCATTGGGATGTGGTAATCCTCCATGTAACTGTTTTCTCCATATAGGCTCTGATGCAGGCAATCGAACTTGAGCTTGAAGTCACAGTTAAGACTCATGAAGTAAGATCTGAGTATGAGCGGCAAATTGAAGAGTAAGCCTCTAATTCTGTTGGACTAGTTTATGAATTAATCTTTAAGGCTTTTAGAATTGACTTGCTTGAAGGTGCTGTTGGAGCTTTCTAGACATGTTCAGTTGTTTTCAATATTTATGAAGAAATGGGTATGATAAGCATGATAAATATTATTCAAGACAAGTTGAAAAATTTAAGGTGTCAGGTCCATGAGTCTTGTGAACCTAGAGAGGAGTTGTACTTTTGATAGTAGTGTATATTGGATATAACTTCGGCAAAATTCCTGTAATTGCAGTGTTTGCAGTATCTCTCTTTGTTAGTACAGTTCACTTGGCAAAATAGCATCATGTATTAAGAACCTAGTCAAGCATCTATCTCAACTTCTCTGAAACGTTGAATATATTCATAGTAACAGTACCTGCAGTTATCCATATTTTTTGTATTTCATTTGAAAAGAGCCATGCTCTCTGACCAATAACTGTCCGTATATCAACTTTGTTTTTGACTGGGACAGTGTTTCTTTTGTGGCAGTTCTCTAATCAATTTCATTTTAACTATGCTACCACAGGCGTGCTATGATGGCCAAGGAAAGAACCAAGCTAATAGAAGAACAACGTAATTTAAGGTGAGTATTTTTGAAGTCGAATATATTCAATATCATGTTGTCATGTTGCAATAAATTCGTCCATTATCTTGTGTGTACATGATGTATATATCTTTGTTTCAATGGTATGAATGCAGTGATTCCTCAGAAATAATGTCTCCTGGTGCCAGAAATTCAAGGATTTTTGCACTTGAAAACATGGTTGCTACTTCTTCTAGCACCATGGTATCTATGGCATCACAATTGTCAGAAGCAGAAGAGCGCGAGCGGGGTTTCAATGGCAGGGGGCGTTGGAATCAAGTTCGGTCTCTTACAGATGCCAAAATTTTGATGAATCATCTGTTCAACTTAGCTTCTTCCTCCAGGTAATGGATTATATATGACATTGGAAGTTCCCCAAATAGAAACAATTCTTCTAAATGATGTGTAATTGTCATACACTCCCTCATACTTTGGTATATGACTGAAAACAAGACTTCTCCTGCTTTTCAAGGTGCCTGCTACGAGATAAAGAAGTTGCATACAGAGAGAAGGATTTGGAAATAAGAGATTTGAAGGAAAAAGTAGTAAGCCTCAGTAGTTCGCTCAGGAAGTTGGAGAATAAGAATGCTGAATTTATGCATCAGGTGAAGTCTACAGCTATATTGAATACAACTTTGAGTAGAAAGGAGCACTACCAAACATAATTCATTTATGATACCCACTAAAATACTCATCTTGGTCTTTTTCTTTGCGAAAAACTACAAGCTTGAAAGCATAACAAAGCTTTCAATCAGCTGTGCATAATTTATACCAAGGGAAAATATAAACCAAAACCTGAGGGGCAAAACCAAAACCACAATACACGAAAGCTAATATCGTTTCCCAAGAATGATGCCAAGGACGACAGACACCAGAGCCACTCCGAATAATCATTGGGGAAGCATCAGCAGTGTGAGTAAGGCTCTCTGATGAGGATGAGGTTCGAGCAGAAGTTGTTGCTTCAGACTTTTTCTTACTCTTCCTTTTCGATGGAGTTGAAATGGTTGATCCAATGTCCCGGGATTTCACTTCCAATCTTGAGACATCACCCTGCAACAAGATTCAAATATAAGTACTGTACCTTTACAACTTCTTTTGGTCAGGGAGTTTATTTGATGCCTATACCCCTTGCCTGTTTGCAGAGCAAAACACATCTAATTCATGTATTGTTATTCAAGTTTGTATCTAGTTTTCGATTGGGTTGCAGACTTGCAGATGCTTTAAGAAATCTTATTTTTTACAGCTTCTTCGAGTACTAATTAAAATTTCACCTTCATGAACTTTTCTTTCAACTTTCTATTTCAAATAACTCAACTGGATCAGCATCTTATATGCACATGTGACGTAGTGACGATTAGTGCAAACATACCCCAGATCTTTACACTTTTCCTAATTCTCATCACATGTAGAATATGAAAGAATTGCTCCAATCACGCATTCCTTTTAAGGCACACTAACCAATTGTATATAGCAAAGTCACTTATGTGATTTTTTTTTTTCGTTAGGCCAAGAAGTATGAGTAAGGAGGTCGTAGCTGCAGTGCGCTCTTGAAAATTATTTCATGCCATGACAATTTTTTTCGGTATGAAAAAGAAAAGCACAGGCAGGCCTCCCCGGCTCTTTGCCTCCGGGAGAGTAAGAAGCTCGAGCACATCGGTAAGGAAAGCAACTCTCCCACCTTTTTGAACAAGCCAACTGAAGAGAAATGGAATTGATTGAATTGCTTGTTGTCAATTGATTACAAGAGTTAACTGATATTTAAACTATTACAAGCATAGAGATGCTAAACAAGTGTGGGAGACAACATTGAGATGCCAAGGTCTTGAGCTCCTAACATGTCGTGGTCTTCTTATTCTCAATGTATGGGAGATGGTGACTTTGTACTTTTGAGGACAGAGAGCATGCTTTGTCTCTTGGTGGAGAGTTACTATTATTATCCCCCCGCAAGCTGATGCGGGGATGAGGAGCAATCAGCTTGGAACTTGGAACTGAGATCTGCAAAGCAATGCTTGGAAAGTACTTCGGTAAAGATATCGGCAACACTGGCAGCAGAGGAGGCAGGTTGAAGACGTGGATTGCCACTGGTTCTCGAATGAAGTAAAAGTCATGTCAACATGCTTTGGTCTAGATTGGAGAGAAAACAGAGAAGTAGACATAAACACAGTGGCTGAAAACACAGAGAAGAAGCAAACTGAATTGGTGTACCATGGAACTGACGAATAGAGAAAGAGAGAATTTTGAGTTTGTTTAAGAATGAAGAAAGGTAATAGTCGCACATGCAAAGTGGAGATGTAAAGTAAGGAAGAGTAAATCCACTGCACCAGACGCACGAACCCAAAGGGTCCCTCAAATCTACGGCCGACAGATAGGATTTCTTTCACAGAGAAAAGAAAAAGAGATAGTGAGAGGAGAGTCTGAACAGAGGAGAAGGAGAAGGGTTGTTGGGATTTGATGGGAATTTAGATATGGTGCTTCTGTTGTCAATGGAGGAGAATGGCAGCGGATTGATGTCAAAGGTAATTTAGGGTTTAGAAGAGTAAAGAGTGAGGAAGAGTAAATTCACTGCACCGCAGACGCACGAACCCAAATGGTCCCTCAAATCTGCGGGTCACGGAATGAAGATTATAATTTATAATAAAAAAAGTGAGAGAGAGGAGAGTCTCAGCAGAGGATAATGGGAATGAGAGGAATACTTACAAAGAAATATAAGAAAAACTATATGAAATTACGAGAGAGAAGAATGAGTTGAGAAGAGTGAGTTTCAGAATGGGAGCCGAGGGCTCCAAATAGGTGACATTGAGTGCACCGACAGCAACACAAACTCAAAAGAGAAGGAAGAGACTGAAAAAAATAAGGTAAAAACAAGAGGAACATGACGCATGGTCTGGACAATAAGAAGAGAGAGTTGGCAAGCATGGGAAGAAGAAATTGTAAACAAAGGAAAAGGGAAAATGTGGCAGACAAGACTCTTTTGTCTTGATGTATTTGCTTTGTCTTGGTGTGGCAGACAATGGGGAAGATGTGGGAAATAATTAAAGAGAGGGAATTAAAGATTAAAAACTTGAAGGAGAGAGACCGGGAGGATGTGGGAGAAAAAGACGTAATAGGAATTAAAAAACTTGAAGGATGATTAGATAGAGAAAGATACATAGATTAATAGTGGGTTGTTCTTGTGGTTGACAAAGATGTTGGCACGGTAGGTGTGAGAAGATGACCGAGAGTGGGCAGATTATAGAAAGTGAGTTTGGAATATAATATCTCAAAGGATGAGGAGATGAGGAGCAGAAGAAGAAGACACGAAGTAGAAGAGAGAGAGAGATTGTTGCAGACGAGTGGCCAGTGAAGAAGAGAGAGAAAGAGCAAGGCCTGCATCACTGGGGATTGCGGCGTGGTTCATCGAAAACGCTGCTCCGGCATGGCCCGGCATGGTTCATCGGGACGCTGCTCCGGCATGGTTCATCGGAGATTGAATGGCCCGGCATAGTTCATCGGGACGCTGCTCCGGCATGGTTCATCGGAGATTGAATGACCCGGCATGGTTCATCGGGATGCTGCTCCGGCATGGTTCATCGGAGATTGAATGACCCGGCATGGTTCATCGGAGATTGAATGACCCGGCATGGTTCATCGGGACGCTGCTCCGGCATGGTTCATCGGAGATTGAACTAAGAAGAAGGTTCATAGATGCTGGATCTCGGAGAAGGGATGTTGGGATAGGGTGGGAAATTGAAACATGGTGCTTCTGCCATGATGGTGCTAAAAGCCTAGAATAACATATCAAGGGAAAAGAGGTAAGCAGACTTGAATCGGAAATTGAACTAGTGGGAAGAAGAATTCAGAAATGCTGCAATCGATTTTAGACCCGTGGGTGCATGGAGAAAATTACTCCATACACCCAGGGAAGGTTTTGGAGATCAAAGGATCAAGAGCTGTTAAGCAGTAGCTCTGATACCAAGAAGAGAAATGGAATTGATTGAATTGCTTGTTGTCAATTGATTACAAGAGTTAACTGATATTTAAACTATTACAAGCATAGAGATGCTAAACAAGTGTGGGAGACAACATTGAGATGCCAAGGTCTTGAGCTCCTAACATGTCGTGGTCTTCTTATTCTCAATGTATGGGAGATGGTGACTTTGTACTTTTGAGGACAGAGAGCATGCTTTGTCTCTTGGTGGAGAGTTACTATTATTACCAACCATGTCCCTCCTGCAACCTCATCTCTCCCACCTATTATCTCAAAACCTTCCCACTGTCTAAGCCTTTATATTTTTCCCATTGCAAAACACAAGCAATAACCCCCAACTCATATACAAATAACAAATCACTAGTCTTAGTCTGGTCATTTCACTTGCCTCTTCTGATATTCATCTCTGTTTTGCAAGAGAAGGAGAGGTTACGCTGGGTGGTCTTTCCTAATGAATCATTGCTTGTCAGGAACTTGAAGTGAATAATTTTTTGTGTTGAATGGCTTGAGAAATCAAGCTCAGTATGATTGTATTTATAGACGTTTACATTATAAAGCCCTAGATGATTACAAACTTATCAAAACAGAACTTTACTCTATCAGAACAGAAAATATCCTAGAATTCAAAATACAAGATAAGAAAGGATAAGGTACTTGAATCTAAACGATATGATCAGATCGATGTAACAGATCGATGATAAGAAATAGCTTCGTTTTGAATTTGAATCGTATGGTTTTTCAGAACTCAAGACACTAAAGATGAACTAATTGCTATACGAGTATCAGATTAATTACGTCCTACATTAAAACCTCCAATAAAACAAGGAAACCGTGTATAAAGATTATCGTAACGAAAGATAGTAGAACAATAGCAGTTCTGAGAGATTATTTTTACTTCTAGCAAGTCATATGAAGAAATTTAAACACTGACATAAGCTTAACATATTTCATGTAACAGGATATATTGGAATGTAAAAACTGTTGAATCCGAATATTGACTCTTTTTACTTGTAATGAAACTTTGAAGATTTCATTAGTGTAGAACCGGCTTACAATTTGTAAGTTTACAAAGGAGAGGAAATGCAAATTGTGTGGCCTCGTTAAAACCTTTTCTGGGTAAAACCCTTTGGGATAAAACCCCGGACAAAGGAAAGAGTACCACGTTCCTCAAAACGATACAACAAACCAAAACTAGATTGACTGACATTGTTGTCAATATTAAGAGCTAGGCAATAAGAGCAATATTGCATGCCAAGTTCAGCTACGAGCCTACGAACACCATTGCACCTCACTCCAAAGGAAGTTGTTTTCCTCAGGACTAAAACTGATCGACTCCAACCAATCTGAACAATCTCCATCAGCTGTCTTTTGTTGCTCTTCAGTTGGGGCCTTCACTATAGACTCAGGCCAGTATGCACCATCCTGAATGCCAATCGATCCTCCACAAACATTGTTGCTTCCAGCTGAATCAGTGCAACAATTTTCCAAGGATAAATATGGCATATCAGTGCCATCATAGGCCGGAGACATGGATGATGTGGGAGTGTGAAGAAGGGTGCTGTTTAGCACGTTCTCTTCCGCCACATCCATATTACTACTCGCACCATTAACAACTAGCAAGTCTTCCATTTCTACCATACCCATTTGTTCTAACATTTCCTCCCAGAGAAAATCTTCCTCCGGTAGTGGATTAAGTATTCCATGATCGTCTCCAAATGAAGGGCCTGATTGAAACTCGGAAGCAAGGTACTGTTGGAGTCCCCCATTCTGCTCACCTTGAAAGCCAATTGCTTCAGCTTCTGAGGGTGCATTATCATCTTCAAAACATGGCAATGTCTCTTCTAACTCAGCTGCGAATGCATCTTCTTCTGATGGCATTAGTACTAGTGCATTATCAATGGATGGAACGTTTCGTTGTCGCTTCGCTTGAGGCTCAAGCAACTCTTCTTGCTCCTTGTTTGTGTTCTCTCCATCATCACAGGCATAATTGTTTTCAAGAACCTCTTCCTCTTCACGTTGCTTTCTCTTCTTTTCGATCTTGGTTTTGGGTTCACCATTTTTTCGTAGCAGACAAAGAACATAGTCTTTCACCTTTTGTTTCTTGTCTCTGAGTGATCGATCAAGGTAGAACTCATGCAAGATCCAACAACCGTTGTGCGCCGATGCTTCGTTCTTGTAAGTAAGTCTTTTCTTCAAGCCAACCACACGACCAGTCTCCAAAGATTTTACTGGCTTGCCGGAGTCGTCGCCCTTCCAGGTGCCATTTCCAACGGTCCGGCGTATGCGCGTGTCTGTGGAACTCATCTTCTTGTGTTGGGTGAAGAAGTAGATGTCCTTGTTGAGCCTCAAGTCGTTTGGTCTTCTGGTCTTGTAGGCCTCCCATATCTCCCAAGGTTCTTGGTGACCATAGAGGTCGCAGTCGAACACCACGCTGTTTCTGCCGGGCACCTTCTCTCCGCTCAACATGGGCTTAAGGTAGAAGAGAACTAGTTCGTCCTCCATGGGGCAGAACCTCTCTCCAGGAAATTGATTGCCTCTGGTCTCCTCCATTGCAAGCTCTTGCTGCATATTTCTTGCTTTTCTTGGTTTTGGAAAGACTTGTTTGAGGAAAGAAGATATGAGTAGCTAGGGTTTCGATGGATGAATTTATAAAAACTAATGACTAGGGCTTCGGTTGAGTAGTAGGGTTTTGATGGATGATTTATAGAAACTAGGGTTTTGGATGAGGGGAGAAGATATGAGAAGGTTTCAGATGGTTTGGAATTTAGAGATGGTCCAATTTATAGAAACTAATGACTTGGAGTCTAAGTAACCGACTTGAAAGTAGGGTTTCGTTCACATAATATATGGTTTCTGTTTTTTTCTTTCCTCGATCAAAATACAAGGCTTTTTATCGTTCTATAGTGCTCATGCTGTGTCATTTTTTTAGTAGTATAAGGACGGATTAGAATGGTAACCACTGTACTAGAGAGAGGCCGTTGGTTCTTGCAACATACTTTATAAATGGTAAATTTTTGGGAGCATTTCAAAGAATAACATTAGATAAATCACTATGTGACCCCATGAAAACATTTATTAAATAAATGTGGCTATAGTGTCTGAGTTCTTGACAAGCAGTGATCCATTAGGAAAGACCCCTCTCCTTCTCTTGCAAAACAGATGACTATCACAAGGGGCAAGTGAAATTACCAGACTAAGACTAGTGATTCATTATTTGTTTATGGGCTGGGGGTTATTGCTCGTGTTTTGCACTGGGAAAAATATAAAGGCCTCTACAGGAGGGAGAGTTGCTTTCCTTACCAATGTTCTCGAGCTTCTTACTCTCCCGGAGGCAAAAAGAGCCGGGGAGGCCCGCCTGTGCTTTTCTTTTTCATACTGAACAAAATTATCAGGGCATGAAAGAATTTTTCAAGAGCGCACCGCAGCTACGACCTTCTTACTCATACTTCTTGCCTTCTTGGCCTAACGAAAAAATCATATCAAATCGAAAATAGCTTCACATGCATCTGAGCTGCAGCTATGACCAATGACCTCCCTACACAAAATTGCCCAATGAAGCAGATAGTATGTAGAGGTTGTTGAAGGATATTGACACTTAGTGTGCCTAGTCAAACTAGGATAAGTTCTATAGTTGTAATAGGAGAGGTTTCCTACTCCAAGTTAGATAAGGAATCCTTGTACTCTTAGATTATGCACTTTGTAATCCTTATATATAGGGCTCCTATTCTCTATAATGAAATACACTTCTCTCATCAATCTCTCTCAATACCAATATACTTAAACACGTTATCAGCACGACTCATAGCCACAAAGCAAAAACCCGAAATCTTCTTCATCAAAACTGCCGAAGCCTCCTAGCCCGTGCTAGCCGAAGACCGCAGCCCCTGCTGCCCTGCGCGTTGCTCCTGCAGCCACACGCCCTGCGTCACTGCCTGCTGCCCCCGCAGCTCCTGCACATCGCTGCAGCCCGCGCGCCCGTGCGCCTGCAACCTCGCACAGCAGCCCCTGCTGCCCTGCGCGTCTCTGCCGGTCCCCGCGCCCCTGCGCACGCTGCTGCTTGCCCACACGTCCGCGCGTCTGCAGCCCTGCATCGCTGCCCCTGCAGCGCACCTACCTTAGCAGCTCCTTTTCTCACCTTCTACAACTCGCTGCAGCTGCAATATCACTGCAGCACCTACTGCCCCTGCTGCGAGCCTTCGCCCCATCACGCCTGCATCGACACGCGCGTGATCCAAAACCAACAAGTAAGTATCCAAAAGAGTAAGTTTTAAAGTTCCTAATTTGAAATTCTTTCTTTTTCTCGGGGACTTAAAAACCTCCCTTCTTCTTCATCCCACCTTTCATAGAACGTGGGTTCGATTCAAAGCCGAATCGTGGGGATTCGCGCTATTAACGAACTAAGAGTGTTCGTAAAAGACTTCGGACTAAGGGCGTCCGCAAGCATCGATTTATGACCTTATAAACATCATTGTTTCGGTCTAATCCAATTTTCTTGGAAATCGATTTCTTGGTAGCATAGCTCGGAAATCTTAATATTTAGTTGTCGTGGAAGTTTTAAACTCCGAAACTAATATATTCCTTCTTCTTATTTCAGGATGTCGAAACTTGACTTTCCTGCACTTACCTCAACTGGCTCGGAATATCATAGTTGGGCCACGGATGTTGAGCACCATCTCACTTCAAAAGGGATCCTACCCTTAATTCAAGCTCCTAATCCTACTCTCATATTTGAGCGTACGGCTACGAACAATGCCACCGCCCTCATCTTGATGAGGCGCCACATGGATAAATCACTCCGATTGGAGTACATGGCAATCAAGGATGCTAGAGAATTATGGGTCGCGCTAGAAGAGCGATTTGGAAATATCAAGGATACCCTCCTCCCTGACTTGAAAGTTCAATGGGGCAATCTACGATTCGCCGACTTCAAGTCTGTAGCTGAATATAATTCAGAAGTTCTACGCCTCAAAACCATGTTGGGGTTCTGTGGACAACCCGTCACAGAGCAAGAACTAATTGAGAAAACTCTCTCCACCTTCCCCGTCTCAGCAATTTTGCTCTCAAAGCAATATCGAACGGAATTCGATACTAGACGGCTCACGAGATTTCATCAGCTCATTACTGTAATGTCTGTAGCTGAAAAACATGATAATATCCTCGTGAGAAATTATAATTCAAGGCCTATAGGAACTAAGAGCGTTCAAGAGGCGAATTATAATGATGCACCCAAAGGAGGGCGCAAGGAGCGGAACCCTAAGAATAAGGGACACAACGGACGTTCTGGTCCATATAACCGCCCTACAAAGGAAGGTACTCGCCAGAATGAAGGACGATCACGTGGCAATACATGGCAACGTGGGAGAGGAGGCCGTGGGGCTCCAGGACATGGAGGAACCACCCAAGGCCGTGGGAATGGCGCCAACTCCTATAGGGGACGCCACCCAAGTGCAAACAATGCACCTCAATTAAAGGGAGGAAATCACAATGACATGTGTCATCGATGTGGATCTAGTGAGCACTGGTTCAAACAATGCAAAGCAAGCAAACAATTAGCTGCGCATTACAAGGCATTTAGAGACTTCAGAGAACATGAAGCCAATTTTGCCGAAAATATAGAAGAAGATGGTGATGATGCCAACGTCAATCTCACCATAGCGGACTTCAAATCTGACAAAGAATTGCACAAAGATGCTGCAGATTTTGATTAGTATAGTCCTTTACTTTTCCAAGAATTATGTAATGGCAATTATGCCTTAAATCAATAAAATGACTTATTGTATTAACTTTTTCCCTCTAGGCGTACTCAAGAGTACTTGTGATGTCTAGGCAAGGTTTGATCTGAGAGAACGGTTTTAAAAGTGAGCAACGCTCCACCAAAATCTCGCCTTACCTTACCTGGTCACAACTAAATTGAAATTACCGAACGGATTGAGTGACTACGATTTGTCTACGGTTTGATTTTTATATTGGATTAGATTTTGGTCAAGAAACTTTGATGTAATCATTGGCTATTTTAATAAAGTTTTCGATTTGTTCTATACAATGTCTTGGACATATTTTTAATTCGAACTTTATTATTTTTCAGTATGTTTCCTGGAGAGCTAGAATGCCTCGTGGATAGTGCAACTACACATACTATCCTTCGAAATAGACAGCTATTTCTATGGATGACACCATCTCGATCTTCCGTGACTACGATGGCTGGATCATCTCGATTGATCCATGGTCGAGGACCAGCCCAATTTATGTTACCAAATGGCACGACTTTAAATGTCACCGAAGCTCTTTACGCTCCTAGGGCAGGAAGAACCCTATTAAGCTTCAAAGATATAAGAGCCAATGGTTTTCATGTGGAAACACATTGTGAGAATGGACAAGAGTTCCTTTGCATCACCTCTAATGACTACGGACATAAACGAGTCTTAGAGAAACTTATGTGTCGCTCTAGTGGGTTGTACGCAACCACTATTCGAGTCATTGAATCCAACCATGTCATGAGAGATGATTTATGGGATTCCGACACATATAGGCTTTGGCACGACCGTTTGGGACACCCAGGTCGTGACATGATGATCCGTATATTAAAGACTTCACACGGACATCCCTTTTTCAGAACGAAAGGAAGTAAAACTCGAAATTTGGATCAAGGAGGAGCACCTGCGCCTCACGGCGCCTTTCCCCCTCAAGTCCGGCCATCACCGGTCGGCGCCGCCATCCCCCTGCGGCCCAAGGGTGGCTTTGACGCCACCCCTGCTCCCTTGCCTCCAATTTTTACTTCTAAGGTCCATTGTGACTTCATGGCTCAACCAAAATCCTCATTGGTTGTTTCCAAAGCCCATCATTCGTTCTGCAAAGCCTGCTCTTTAGCAAAATTAGGATCGAGACCATCCTATGCAAAGGACACTAAAGAAAATATACCATTCTTGCAAAGAATCCAAGGTGATATTTGTGGACCTATTCAACCATCATGCGGACCATTTCGATATTTTATGGTATTGGTTGATGCATCGACACGCTGGTCACATGTCATGCTATTGTCCACAAGGAACGCTGCATTCGCTAAACTCCTAGCACAAATCATTAAGTTAAGGGCTCACCACCCTGATCATCCTATTAAGTCTATAAGATTAGACAATGCTGGAGAGTTTACATCAAAGACTTTTGATGATTATTGCATGTCCATTGGGATTGATGTTGAACATCCTGTTCCTCATGTTCACACCCAAAATGGTCTCGCAGAAGCCGCCATTAAACGACTACAAATGGTCGCTAGGGCATTGGTAATGCGCACCAATCTCCCTATTTCTGCTTGGGGCTATGCAATATTGCATGCAGCTGTGCTTATTCGTCTGAGGCCCACTGCCACTCAACCCTTTTCTGCGTCCCAGATGGTGACTGGGTATGAGCCTAATGTCTCACACTTACGCATATTTGGGTGCGCCGTTTATGTGCCAATTGCGCCTCCACAGCGCACCAAAATGGGTCCTCAACGACGATTAGGCGTTTACGTTGGTTATGATTCTCCAACGATTATCCGCTACATAGAACCCTTGACAGGCGATCTCTTTACCGCTAGATTTGCGGATTGTCACTTCGATGAGACAGTCTTCCCGTCGTTAGGGGGAGATAAGAACATCAATGTTCAACAGGAACGACAGGAATTGTCGTGGTCTGTCCCCACTCTGTCTCATCTTGATCCCCGAACCGCACAGTCCGAAATTGAAGTGCGGAGAATTCTCGATCTTCAGAACGTAGCAGAATCGATGCCTGATGCGTTTTCTGATATCGCAAAAGTGACGAGATCACATATACCTGCTGCAAACGTGCCTGCAAGGATTGATGTCCCTAAAAGTAGAGGACATGACGCCAACTCAAGAATGCATGAGCATGGCGCCAACGTCCCATCTCTCAATGATGGTGACGTTATGGCTAGGCCCACGGCTCCCGCCAGGAAGCGCGGGAGGCCCATAGGTTCGATGGATTCTCGCCCAAGAAAGAAAGTGAGTTTGGCACAAAATAATCCATTAATCATCGATGTGAATAATCCATCTCATGAGAATGTTCCGGATTATGGTTATGTCCAAGAGACATCATTGGGGGACGCTCCAATGTCAGAACCAACTCCAGAGAATAGAGAGATCTCCATAAATTACACTAGTGTACATGAGATGATGGATAGAAATTCTATGGCGATTGATGATGCATTCGCATATCATATTGCAAAAGGAATTATAGAATATGATGATATCGAACCTCGCTCTGTTGAAGAATGTCAACGAAGAGCAGATTGGCCTAAATGGAAAGATGCGATCCAGGTTGAATTGGATTCACTAACAAAGAGACAGGTATTTGGGCCTGTAACGCAGACACCCCCAAGTGTAAAGCCTGTTGGCCATAAATGGGTCTTTGTTAGAAAGCGTAATGAGAAAAATGAGGTGGTAAGATATAAAGCCCGCCTTGTGGCGCAAGGTTTCTCACAACGCCCTGGAATCGACTACGAGGAGACATATTCTCCCGTAATGGACGTTATAACGTTCCGCTACCTTGTCAGTTTGGTAGTTTCCGAAAAACTTGACATGCAGCTTATGGATGTGGTTACAGCATATCTCTATGGGGATCTAGATTCAGAGATATATATGAAGGTTCCAGATGGACTTCAATTACCCAAATCAAGTGGCTCTAAACCACGGAGCGCGTTTTCAATAAGATTAAAACGCTCACTATATGGATTAAAACAATCTGGACGGATGTGGTATAACCGTCTAAGTGACTACTTGATTGGGAAGGGATATATTAACAATGAAATATGCCCATGCGTGTTCATTAAAAGAACAAGTTCCGGATTTGCAATAGTAGCAGTTTATGTCGATGACATGAACCTAATTGGAACTCTAGATGAGTTGAAGGAAACTGCTAAATACTTGAAATCCGAATTTGAGATGAAAGATCTTGGGAAAACACGGTTTTGTCTCGGTTTAGAACTCGAGCACCGTAGTGATGGGATTTTGATCCATCAGTCTGCATATACTCAGAAAATTCTAAGGCGCTTTAATGAAGATAAAGCGAAGCCTGCGAGTACTCCCATGATCGGCCGTAGTCTTGAGCCCGGAAAAGATCCGTTTCGTCCAAGGGATGAGGACGAAGAACCCTTAGAGGCCGAAGTGCCCTATTTAAGTGCAATAGGCGCATTATTGTACTTAGCTCAATGCACAAGACCGGATATCTCATTCGCAGTGAACTTGTTAGCTCGACACAGCTCTGCGCCAACACGCCGCCATTGGATTGGTGTAAAGACCATCTTTCGATACCTAAGAGGTACGATTGATATGGGCCTATTCTATCCCTACAGAGAGAAAATGAATGACGGAAAATTGGGATCAGACCCCAAAAGGCAAAACGCCCCCGTCCATGGAATGGCCGCCGGCCATGTTGCCGCCGCCGCCGCTCATGGTGGCCGGCGTCCTCCTATCTCCCTCCATCAAAACGACAATGATGTCTTGATGGGTTTTGCTAATGCAGGGTACCTCTCTGACCCTCACAAAGGTCGCTCCCAAACAGGTTATGTCTTTACCATGGGAAGCACTGCGATATCTTGGAGGTCTACGAAACAGACCCTTGTTGCTACTTCCTCAAATCATGCAGAGATTATTGCTCTACATGAAGCTGTACGTGAATGTGTATGGCTAAGGTCTGTAATTCGACACATTCAAGGAAGTTGTGGTTTGAAGTCTACCACAGATGAACCTACATGAATTTATGAGGATAATGCAGCTTGTATTGAACAAATGAAGTTAGGTTTCATCAAGGGCGACAACACCAAGCATATATCGCCTAAGTTCTTTTATAATCAGCAACAACAATCACTTCTAAAGATTGAAGTGAATCAAATCCGATCAGAGGATAATGTAGCAGACTTATTCACTAAGTCGTTACCTAAATCCACCTTCGAGAAACATGTGAAGAGTATCGGATTAAGAAGGTTATCCGAACTCCCATGATTGTAGCAATCAGGGGGAGATTTCGACATCAGGGGGAGTTACTCAGTCTCGAAGGATCAAGGACGTGTTGCACTCTTTTCTCCTCCTCGAGTTCATTTTTATCCCACAGGGTTTTTCACTTGAGCAAGGTTTTTAACGAGGCAACGGATGAAGCGTCACCACCAAGTTTGAGCGGCACAAGGGGGAGTGTTGAAGGATATTGACACTTAGTGTGCCTAGTCAAACTAGGATAAGTTCTATAGTTGTAATAGGAGAGGTTTCCTACTCCAAGTTAGATAAGGAATCCTTGTACTCTTAGATTATGCACTTTGTAATCCCTATATATAGGGCTCCTATTCTCTATAATGAAATACACTTCTCTCATCAATCTCTCTCAATACCAATATACTTAAACAGAGGTTATAATTTTACCAATTATCACCAGCGTGCCCTTTAGTTTCGCCACTAACTGGCAGTGCTCCAGGTCCAGAGGTCCTAAACCAACAACGCCGTGAGGCTCTTGGAGCAAACAAAGAATGAAGACACAGGCAACAACTCAGTTCTTATAATTTAATTTTACGAAAACTATGTCATTTTGTGAGAAGTATATTGCGTCCTCAAACAAATGTGCAAATATTGTGAAAATAATTCCTGCAGTCTTTTATGACCATAAAAAATCTAGATCCATAACGAGAGTGAGTTGCTTTGCTTGTATCCAATTTGGACCTCTAGTAAGTAGACTGGTTCTGTTTATTGCCATAAGAGCATCATGGTGACAGCAACTTCTGCAGTAATACCTCTGAAAAAGAACGCCTTTTGAAACAGAGAGTATCTCTAGATATGCTACTTTGTTACAGGGGCATTTTTCTTTGATGGAACTGAAGCTAAGTGGTCACCAATCGTAAAGATTTGCATCTATGAATTCTGCCCCATCGGCTTAGGGACATTAAGTTCTGCCTTCTTCTTTAAGCACTTGTAATCCGTTAAAGAAAATCTCGTTATCATCAAACCCTGTACATTGACCAACATTCTAGTTAAAATAAAAAAAGAAAATAAATGAAATAATATAATTCACAATTCATACAATCTCAGTTACCTGAACCCAAGTCTTCAGCTTCATCCACTGAAAGTTCTAAAAGCCTCGAATTATAAGAGGGCGGATCAAGTGCCTTCCAATCAGTATTTTCATTGTCTTCTAGGTACATTTTGGTCTCTGTTACCCAGTCTTCAACAATGCTAGTGTTGTCAAATGATATAGGATCCACATACTCATGCTCTTTGTTCTTATGAACCCTGTAAGAAAATCGATTAGCAAAAGATTAACATTTACAAAACACATATATAGAGCCTATTGGTTTCTACTTACATCTGTCTTAGTTGCAAGTTGTACTGAACAAAGACAAAATTACTAAGCCATATATTGATGCTCTAAGCTGTTTCTCGTCTTGTGCAACTGGTCAAAAGGAATCTGATTCTCCTTGCACTGAATTAAGCTGCAAGTTTGACTGAGAATACGAACTGCAAAACATGCCATATTTGAGCAACCACCGCCATATGTAGACCACCATTCAGCTGTTTAAACAAACAGAAGTTTTAAAGAAATAAGCCCAAAGATGAAATACCTACAGTCAAACTACAATGACATAGGCAATGGTCTGGCTACAGTTAAGTATCTATCATTCTATCGATTAAAATTATATTAGCACACGGTTCGTGAAACTATTTTCTTGAAAAAATACATATGCTTCTTTAGATATCTGCTGTACAGTCCAGCAAATACAGAAGCCATGTTTTGGAAATAGCGATGCAATCTAACTAGAGATCCTCACCGGGAAGCAGAGTGTCTCTAGCTCTAATGGCCAAATTCCTCCCCAGATCTCCAACAGCATTTTTGTACAAGTTTATCTCTTTGCTAATCTCATCTTGAACTTTTAAATCTGGAACCAATTTCTCTATGCAGTCAAGCATCTTTGACATAATCACCTTGTGCATTTCTCCCTTGATGCTATAGAAAAACTTGGGATTAAGGTAAAAACCAGCAGCATGAAGAGGAAGATCCCATAATTTTTGCCTCCTGTAATCCATAATATTAATATTCCAGTAAGCCATATATTCTTCTTTCTTGACAAGTTCTCTCTTGATTGTTTCTTTTGCTCGATACATTCCTCCAAATACATATCCCGTTGCTGCCTCCTTCTGGCTACCAACAATTCTCAAAATTCGCAAGAGTGGATTTGTTAATCGAGTAATCATAATGCACGAAGACCAAAATGTGTGATTACTTAATACATCCAGCATTGCTGATCCTTCTGATGTTTGAGAATAAGGGCAACCTTCCCATTCTTTTGAAGTAACCATAGTCTGCAAATTAAATTTAAGGTCAGCCATTTGTTTCAAAGTCATAAAGTCTGTAGCAAACCGAGTTACTCCCAGCTTCACAATGTCATTTCCAAAAGTATACCTCCGCATCATTTTCAGAATGATGACGTGTTTATAGATAAATCTTGTAACAGATCTAGCCTGTTCTATAATAGATTTTATCCACTCAACTTTTCCAAAATCCTCAAGTATCAAATTTATGCAAGCAGCAGCACAGGGAGACCAGTACAGCGTAGGGAATGTATCCATCAACCTCTTCCCAGCTACAACATAGTGCTCTTCACTATTTGTAATTACTTGCAAAACACGCCCAACTCCAACTTCTTCCAACACTTGCTTAAGAATCTCATTCAAAGCATCTGGAGAATTTATAAATGAGGAAGCATCCACAGATTTCAAATATGTTGTTCATTCAGGACTGTACACTGAGAAATATAGCAATATTCTACCCTTTTCGGAGTTCAATTGGTTTACTAGAAGAAAGCAACCATTCCATTCCCAAGTATTCGTGTGCTGATGAATATCATTCTTTACTTCTTCAACCACATTATTTCATATCCAACCCTGAAGATCATGATACGAGGGTGGTTTACTCTCCATTCCCGGAAGCAATTGCATCAATCATTGGCTGAAAATAAACAAAGTTCTTCACGGCATCCAGAGGAGCCTGAATTTCATATAGAAACCGTTTTTCAACTTCACCATTACTGCCAACAGTGCCAGCATTGGCAGCTATTGATCCATTTTCATCTCTTACCCTCTTCCGGTTTTTCCCGTTTGTATTACTTGTGCCAACTTCTGCTTCATTTTCAAACAAATCTGAATTGGGATGACCAACTGATCTTCCCTGCGTGTTTTCATAAAATGGATTGTCGACCTCTCTACGAATAGGAGCTGGGACATAACTCAGTTTAGTAGCATTAGCAGAACCAGAACCCAAACCAGCAGTAGTAGCTACAAAAGAAGTTCCACCCCTCCACCCTACTCGTCTATCAACGCCCTCCTCTCGATTTTCCAAAAAACTGAAATTCGGTACTCCAACTTTTCTCCCTACAGCATTACCCTTATACGAGTCAGCTACTGCAAGAGGCACAGCAGTCAATCCCTCTAGAACATCACTCCTAAAACAATCATCAATCTCAAGAGGCACATCAGTCAGATTATCACCAACCCTAATCCCATTATCAACACTCATTCCCACATCTTCCTCTTGATTTATCAAATTGGGCCCTCCAACTTCATTTTCAGCAAACACATTGTCTAGTTCACTAAAACTACGACTCGGGTTCGCACCCATTTGACTCTTTCTGTGCCTAAAAGATGCAATTTTTTTTCATCTAAGCACTGCAACATGGAAGCTCGAACATCAGGAGGGACCTGATCACAAATGGGACCATTTCCTTTTCTACCGGCAAGGTGAGATTTAAACCTATTAATCCCTCCACCCTGAAACACTTTGCCACAATATAAACACTTGTTTAACTCAATTTTTGGGTCCCCAGTTTTAATGTAGATTTGACAGTGTTTCCATCCTGGGTCTTGTTTCTGTGGGGAAATAGCTATGGGCTCAAAACCCTCCAAAGATGTCATCTTTAACAGACTAAATGATCAATATCAAACACTACCCAGAAAATGCTGCATGCATCAAATAAGCTGATAAAGGTTCTGAACTGTGAGATGGATTCAAAGGAGAAGATGACTTACTTGTCTTTGGTCACTGCTCTCTCAGTCTTTGAGTGCGTTTGGGAAACAGAGAAATGGTGAGGGGTTTGTACACAAAGTAAGACTTGGTGTGTTTTTATATGTGAACCCTTTATAGGACTTGGTGTGTTTTTATATGTGGGTTTTTATTTATTTTTTTAGAAGGGTTGTTTTCTTGGGTTAGATACGTGTAATGGGCACCAATTTTCTGTAAGGCCCAGGTTGGCCCGATGGCACAGGTTGTAAGGGCGTTTTGCATTTTCCGAAACCACCAAGTTTTTTTCTCCAAGTTATAGAAGAATACTCGCTCATCGGAAAACAATTGAAAGTTTAATGCAAGAACTTTATATACTTGTGACGAAGTGTTACTGAACAAAAATATAAGCATTTTCATTTCAAATTGGTTTTGTAATCAGAAACTCAGATGTAATCCCTCGCTCAACTGGTTCTAAAAATATTAGTCATGTCACTGTTCCTATGGTTTTTTTTTTTTTTTGATGAAAATAAAATACTTAAATAAGGAAGTCTCTTGGGCAACCAATGTTTACAACGTCAAACAATAAGGCACTAGAAGCCTCACTAGGAACCCTATCATTTCAAGACATAGGAAAAGCAGCCCCATGTCCTAAATTTGCAATGGCATCAGCTACAAAGTTTGATTCCCTAAAGATATGTTTAAAGGAAATTTGAGAAAAGGAAGTTGCAATAGTTCTAGTGTCTTCAATTAATTTGAGCAGCCTCCAAGGTGGGGTCACCCCTCCATTAACTGCATCGATAACCAGCTTCGAGTCTCCTTCAACTTCAACTCTTGTGAAACCTTTGTCTTTGGCCGCAACCAGGCTATCCCTGAGAGCAGTAGTTTCTGCGACAGGGGTAGTAGAGTTGCCACTGTTCCTATGGTTGAAGGAAGAGCTCTAAAGTAAGAGATGACCTATTCTATGCTTTGGAGAATAATGTTTCCAACATCCAAGTTGAAGGCGACTGCAAACTTGTTATTGAATATATCAACAAGTGTGTAACACCCTGCAATCTAAAAATGATTATCAATGGCATCAAAGTGATCACCTCGTTGAATCATCGTAATCTGTCTGCCTAATTTTAGATCAATGGTCTTTCTCTCAATGCTTTACCCAGTTCATTTCAAATTGGAATGACACAATACTGAGTATGAGTGATTTTTTTTTTTTTTTTTTTTGTGAGATATAAATGAAAGGGAAAATTGTCCAAACAGTGTCTAAACTTTTCCAGACTATTAATTTTCATACCTATACTTTGAAAAACATCAAAATGGTACCTGACGATTTAAGCCCGACCCAATTTATGTACCTAGCAACAGTAAAGCCGTCAACTCCGTTAAATTTTGAGGGGTAAAATTGGTACTTCCGATTTTTTTTTTTTTTTTTTTTGGAGTTGACCCCCTTCTTCCAGCTGCCTTCGAATTCTTTTCTCTCTCTTTCTTTGATTGATTGATTCGCTTCACAATAGTGCTCTTTTCTCCATCTTCCCTTCAATTCTAGATGTGAAGACGGGTCTTGGTGTTGAAGAACAACCTCCTTGCTCTCGCTTTCACCTTCTTCATCTTCGTCATCTATCTCTTCGCTCTCGGCTCAATCACCTACAGCGTCTATGGCCGCCGGGTCAAGTTCATAGCAACTGTCCAATCCGTCAAGGTTTCGTTCTGGCCAGTATTGGGTACTGCTCTTGCTTTCCAGATCGTGTTTTTAATGGTTGTTCTTGTTGCTGGGATGTTCTTGTTCTTGGTGGTTAGAGGTCTTTGGTGGTGTTTTTCGGGGCATTGACTGGGATTCTGGGGTTCTGCAGCTCGGTTTCGGAGCTGGGTTTGGATGGGGCCACTAATGGGCGGAAGAATTGGAAGAGTTTGGCATTTACTCCTTCAGCTCCTGCTTTGGTTGTGTAGGTGGTGGATGCGTTGAAGCAAAATTACAAGTTCTATGGAGCTTGGCACCACCGTAAATGGGTACTGAGCAAGGGGCATTGTTCTTTAGACCATGAACTGGGTACTGAGCAAGGGTCAAACTCAACACAAGCCCAGATTTTATAGAACCTAATTAGCAAAATCAAATCGAACTTTTAAACCTCCTAGCTCTAATAACTTATAAACCTCCTACAAATTTTTTTTATTTTTTTATTATCACTTTTCTGGGTTTGGAATTTTGAATGATGTGGAAACATTTGGTTGTTGTGATTTTCAGTTTATGAGCATGAAGAGAGGAAGAAGAAGATAAGAAAGGAGGAAGATTCTGATGCTTCTTGGTACAACTTGGATTTTGTAAACTTTTTGGGTATGGTTAGATCAATGAAGAGTTTTGGGTTTTTGTTGAAGAATCCAATTGTCAAGGATTTGTTATTGTTGTTGGTTTATGGTGTTGAAATTGTGGCTGGGAATCTGGAATGAAGAAGGAGGAGAGAGAGAGAGAGACGAGAAGGAAGATGACAGAATGGTCAAAGAAAAAGTGTTTTTAAACTAAATGATATATATAATTTTTGTTTGCCACATACTAATACCATGCAAGTATTCTGGTGGTTGGGGCTTTCATTCCCATATGTGCTGGGATGGGTTCGAGTCTCCCCAACCTCAAAGTTGGGGGTTTATTTTGGATTTTCATTGTTTTAAAATTGATTTACTGTATCAAAATACATGAAGTACCGTTTTTACCCCTCAAAATTTAACGGAGTTGACGGCTTTACTGTTGCTAGGTACATAAGTTGGGTCGGGCTTAAATCGTCAGGTACCATTTTGATGTTTTTCAAAGTATAGGTATGAAAATTAATAGTCTGGAAAAGTTCAGACACTGTTTGGACAATTTTCCCTAAATGAAAAAAGAAAAATTATGGATTGGAAATTGTTGCTAGTCTCTTTCTCTTTATCTGAACGGAAATGTGTAGCATGTGAAAGGAATGTTTTAGAGTGTGTTTGGATGAGGGAAAAAATGATGGAATTTAATTGAAAGTGAGGATTTCATAATTCCTACAAGCTAATTCTCTCGTTTGGCATTATCATATTGGAAATTTTAAATTTCTCTGTGGAAAAAAACGAAGGAATTCATTGTTTAAATTCCCCACTTCAATTTCCACCAAAATAGGTGTCATTTACGAATTCCTTTGCAATATTCAATTTTCATTTCCAAAACAAGGTTTTTTTCTATTTTATTTATTTATTTATTTTAAACTTTCTTAATTTATTACACATTTCAAATCCTAAATAGATACAACCAAACAATAGAAATTGCAATTAATGGAATTTTAGATTGATGGAGTTAAAGATTCCATTATTTATAAATTCCTACGGATTTCATAATTTTCTCATCCAAACGCACCATTAGCTTTGCCCTTTTATGCATTGTCATTAACATTGGTGTTTAGGTTTGCATAAGTATATATGAACAGAACAACAGATCATCTGTTACAGGTGCCCTATTTCATTGCAAATGAGGAACTCTTTGTCTCTGAGAGTGGGATTGCTTGGATAGAGAAGGAGCAGCAGGATATCTGAACACCAGACATAATAGGATAAGCTTTCGTTTTCTTTAGTACAGCTACATGTGCACTCTTTTGTCTCCACTGTTGGACTGACTATGCAATCATCCAATTATTTAAGGTACACCATGGAATCAGTTGTACAATCACATAATCACCCATCTTAACCTCTTAACTTCCACCGTAATTTTTTTTTTTTACTTATATGTAGAAATCAAGTTTAACAGCCTTTCACACAAAGTACACACCAAGTCTCCCATTTCAATTTCACCGAAAACGCTCCCGACCTGCACACGTGTCTCTTACAGGAGCTTGCAGCACGAAAATAGTCCATGCACCATGCGCCATTTTATCACACTCTTTCTCAAACTCTGCAATGTTGTGGCGCCTGAGAAATAGAGAGAATCAAACTCACTCTATAAATTAGGCCTCCTCCTCTTCTTCTTCTTCTTCTTCTTCTTCGGCCCTGAAACTCTCTCTTTCCATTTTTCCGGTGAGCTTCGAAAATTGCAACAGACTTGGAATCTTCAGATAAAAACTATCAGAGAAAGGTGCTGTGTTCTCCACTCAAGCACCACATAGTTTCTGCAGAGAAAGGTGAGTAGCTTCTCTTCTTCGGTTACCTCATCGTCTTCTTTTGGAAACCCTAGCACAGCTTATTGATCTAAATTTCAAACCCTAGTTACTAGTCAATTGGATTTGTTTCTAATACAAAAAGACCTAAATTCAATTTCAAGCTCTGATTACCGGTTTAAATCAATGACTGAACTAGTCCCCCCAATTCTTGTGCCGAAGACCTCAAGAAACATGTAATGAAGGTTTTTGAAGATGTGACCAAACACTGTGAGGACAAGATGTTGAGAATTCAATTTGACATGGTTGGGGACTACGACTCCTCAATCAAATTGCAATTCGAGTGTTCAGTTTTGTGGTAGATGCCGGCTTCCTTGATAAAGCGAGAGAGCTCCTTAAGCCTCTCTCTAATCAGGCAATGCTGCCGGAAGTGGCGGTCTTCACCATGGTCATTATGGCCTACGCTGGTGCTGGCAGACCAAGGATGCTCACAAGGTCTACCAGCACATGTTTGGTACCGGTGTTACCCCCACCTCCTACACTTACACTGCATTCATCACCGCTGGTGATGGGGTTGTCCCCAACTCCTATACTTACTCAGTTTTAATCAAGGGACTCGCTGCTGACCCAACTTTTTTGGAGATGCTAAGAAGTACTTGCTTGAGACGATGGACAAGGGGAAGCGGCCCAATGCTGCTACATACACTGCTGTGATAGAGACCTTTACAAGGCAGCTGAGGATGAAGGCAAACAGTTTGTGGAAGTGATGATTTTAAAGGGCAGACCGACACCTGTTATTCGAAGGATCATGATTATTGTCCTTTCCAAGTTGAAGGGCTGAATCTTTCCTTCATTGAGGTTATGCTAGAAGTCTTCAGGATTGGGTGGTTTCATATAGGGGGAGGTAGTGAGATTCGGTTATCTTGTAGGATTGGATTTCAATTAGGGATTTGATGCTGTTTTGTATCATTTTGAATGTGACATTGGAGTAGTGAAACTGTGGATGCTGAAATTGAAGTATATACTCATATTCAATATCAAATATGGTGATGTTCTTTCTGTTTGTTAGTGTTGACATTGAAAGTAATCTATGGTGTTAGTTCCTTTAGTTTCTGTTTCTTTTATTCTGGTGTTCTGCATCAATGCTTATTTTATATATAGTTCAAGCGGAGGAATGAATCTTTCTATAAAATACTTTGACTAACTTTGAAGACTATGGTTTTTACATCCATTATGTGTGTTTAAGTATCACATTTCTATTGAAGCATGACGCTTTAGGGTTACCAAAGTTCAGGCATTCTAGTTGGGAGAATTATGAAATGCATCCCTCATATATTTGGTCTATAAATGCACAACTAATTTATTTATTTATTTTTGTCTATAAATGCTCTAATAATTTCACCTGTAGAAAGAACAAAATAATCTTCAAAACAGAAACAAAGGCGTTGATAAGAGGAAAAAAATATCTTGAATGGGATGAAGCTTAGATTCATAATTTAGAGCGACAGAAATACAAATTAATATTTTTCGGTGGGCAATGTTATTTGGTTGTGGCCGGGCCCTATTCCACCGGAAAGGTCTTTCATTTTATTATATCCTCTTAGACCAGAAGGTAGTTGTTAGTTGATCTTTTTGTCAGTTAGTTCATCTCATGTTGGTTTCTTCTTTTATCTTTTGGTTGAGGTTTCTTCATGTATTGTAGGGATTCTTCTTATTTTTCTACTGGTGTAGACTGCTTCTCCACAGATTTGCATTTTCTTTTTATGGAGTAAAACTTTGGTCCTTCGTGAGGAAAGAATAAATGCTAATCAAGTCTCTATTTATATATACAGATGTAGCACTAGGATGAAGGCATAACAACACTGATTCATCTGGCTTCGGCTTGATGGAAGGGGTTGTCATATGGCCCAGACGTATTACCAAGAAAGGCCTATCGAAGCAGACATTGACTATGTATAAGCATGGTTTTTCTGACCCAGTGGACATTTCACTATTGGTATTCATATACCGTCTTGAAGGAATGTCATTTAACGGTAGTGGTATTTTACCCTCAATCACTAATTTCACTGTCTCTAAGCACTTAATTGTGATGTCTTGCTGTACATAAATGGAGCTCATTTTCTCAGGGCTTTTTTGCCGAGGAATTTTTTTTTTTTTTTTTTTTTTTCAGAAGATATATAAGCTTTAAGACTGATCACTGTGGGATTCCACACCTGTACATTGATTGACTCTTTAACTGTTCCTAGTTCCTAGATTCAAACATGAGGACATGCTTTTTTCCTCATACCAAAGATTTGTTTCTTATACATTAGCTTGTCAGGTACACCAGATGATGGGCATTTACTCAATAACTAGTTTGCCTCCACATGATGTTCTTTTTGCCTTTGTTCCACATGATAGTCATTTATCCAATCACCAGCTAGGTTTTTGTTGCAAATCAAATCATGAATATGTTATTGTTCTTATTTACTAAACTTTTTAGTATGTACTTTTTAGGTAATGATCCTTACTTTTGTTTGTTCTCATTGAAACGTCTAACAGGCACCCATTTAAGGCAACAAAGAAGTTGAATTCCAAGCTCTTGAAGAACGTGGCCATCTCATACTATGCAATGTTCCCCAATCTGGATCGATGAGTTACTTTTCATTGGTCAGTGCTTCCATGTCTGAGGTACCTATATTTGGTCTAAAGGATTCGTTCATCTAGTTACTTTGGACTCTTTGGCTGCTGAATATTCAGAGTGTTTCAATGACTAGAGCTCGGACTCCTGGATCAAATCATTTTTCCTCAACTCAAGTTTGGCTCAATTTTTTAACAACTTCAAGCTTCACTCATTTTGGTTTTTGCCTCTCATACTTCAGCTTAACTCGTACAAAATGTTAAGCAATAACAAAAGTTCGAACAAAAATACCAAAGATACTAATAGCAACAGTATTGGTGACTTGGTGAGTGATCTTTTTAAACATAGAAATACAAAATAAACTAAAAACTACCTATTACAATACATGTCAAGGTCGAGCATAAGCTTTTCTAGAATTTACGAGCTATATGTATTGTAGTTTAGCTCTGCTCGGTTATTTTTATTGAGCTCATGCTCGACTCATTTTTATCTGGATTCCAACCCTAACCTCTCAGCATCCACTGTAAGAAAAAAAAAGTTTTACTTGTATGTAGACAGTAAGTTTAGGTAGGTGCTGGTTAAGCCTAGCCCTATAGGCCTCGAAAAGTCTTCACTCTTCACAGGCTTCATCCGGCAATTAAGTGCAAAACGGAGAATGGTAATAAAGTGAAGCAGATGCTCCCGTGGGTCCCATTCCAATTAAAACATCACCAGTAGTTACAGTTTTACTCCAACCATTTTCACCCAAAACAAAACCTCCCAACCTGCCTCGTACAAGAACTGGTAGCACGCAGATATTACATGCACCCACGGCCATTGTATCACTCCACAGGGTCACACGCCTTTCTCACTCTCTCCCTCTCTCTCTCTCTCTCTGCTGTGGCGCTCATAAAGCAACACTCCCTCACTCCTTCTTCTTCTTCTTCTCTCTCTCTCTCTCTCGATTTCATTTTCCGGTGAGCAGTGGTGGTGCCGTACACACTCTCACCGACTTGACTTGCGAGTTGGGAAGATGTTCTACTCTCACAGCCTCCTTGCTCGCAAAGAGCCGCTCGGCCAAATCTGGTATAAAAGTACTCGATCCTTCTCTGTTTACATGCAACGTCATTTTTCTTTCTTTATAGATAGACTCTGCATCTTCTCTCTTCGAAAATGCAATGCTCTCTCTCTCTCTTTGTTTCAATTATTTCTTCATAGATTCTCTCTCTGTTTTTATGTATGCTAATTAAGGATGGCCGCCACCATGCACGCTAAGATGAACCGCAGGAATCTCAACCAGATCGACCTCATCAGAATCTGGTATACCAACTCCCTCCCTCTAACTCTTCGTTTTCATTTTTCAATTTCGACCGTACATATCTGGTGTTGATGCAATTTTGATTTTGCAGCGAAGAGATTCTGAATCCAAGAGCTCCTATGGCTCTCCGACTCTCCAGTATTCTCATGGGTATACAACTTCCACTTATTTACAGTACTCACTCTCTTTAATCTCAATTTGCCTCTCTCTGCTTCCATCATCCTATAACCACCTCTGTTTTCAGGTGGAGTCGTCATCGTCTACGAACGTAAAGTGAAGCTCCTATTCGGTACTCTTCTCCTTCTTCCTTTTTTTGTTGTTGAAATTTTTACAAAATCAATCTTGTGTTCCAACGATTTCTGACGTTTGTTTTGAATTTCCACACAGATGATGTGCACCGTCTTCTGGTAATTTCAATTTTTCTCAACCATTTTTGGTTTCCCTTATTATTCTGTGTTAACTTAATTTAATCGATTCCAATTTTGTGTTCCAAGGATGAATTAAACGAAGCATGGAAGAAGGTGAAATCCAACACAGACTCCACTATCCTCCCCAAACGGAGAGCTCAGGCCAAGTCAGTACAACGCTGCGTTTCTTTGTGTTTAGGGAGGAGAGGGGTAGAATTGTCAATTCCTGAATTTCACTGTGGGTTTTTGCAGGAAAGAAGCAATAACTCTGCCTGAGGCTGAGCATCAAGATACTGATCTTGTTGGTGACATCGAGCAGTCTCTTGATTTCTCTCACCATGCCACGCTTTTCCAGCAGCAAACCGGCTATTTTCTCATGGTAAATGACCTTAATGGGCTCTACTTTCCTGGAGATTCCTCTAGTTCTGTAAAGGGTATTTTTGTGAATCAGTAGCAGCTACGGCTAGTATGTGTTTGTTTGCTTTTAATATTGAACTGAAACACACCATCGGTGGGTTAATTGTCCCCCAACACCTCTTTAACTCCCATTTTGTTTTATCTTAATGAATGCCTGAGAAAGTTTTCCGGCCGGCTATAGTGAGATTAGCCTGGTAATGGAGCTGTTTATATTTTTTTAACTCGTCGATGGTGCATCAAAGATGTTTGATGAAATGCCCGAATGAGCGCATTTAGACTTTAAAACGACTCGTAGTTTGTTTTTTTAATAATTTGCCATGATTACTCTTAATAAGAGATTACTTTGAAACTCTATAGTGAAGAAAAGTAGTTGAATAGAAGCACGTCTCCCTCTCTCTTAGATTTACCCACTCGGTAGTCCTTTTATTACAAGTTCTGATGCACCATGGCTCACCCTTATGCTGACCTAGCTACTACAGAAAGAATAAATAAACTTGTTTCCACTATTGTGCCTAGTATGAAATGCATACAGAAACTTGATGAAATCATTGCAATATCTCATGGCTACCCTATCTCTTTCTGTGCTTGCAGCAACTGGATAGTGTAGATGTGGGAGAACCACTTAACGATAATGCAGCAGAGGGAGATCAACCTCAGAACTTACATCAAGGTCCTTCCTTTCTTATTCATTTAGTCTGCCTTCTTCAGTTACCTTTAATTGTGACCACACATATCCATAATCTGTTCATCTGCTAACTTACCCCACCCCTCTCTCTCGCATTCAGCTGATCCTGAGGATATCACATTGCCTAAATGTTATGATCCATCAGATGCACATGCAGATTTGTTCAACCCTCGCTTTGAGAGGTGAATCATTACCACAATACAGTATAGATAAACTTTTGATTTTTGATTACCATTCCTGAAGGTTGAGGAAAACAAAGTGTTCATGCTTTTGTGTTTCCATGTGCCTTTTTCATTGGAGTTTGCAAACTCTGCGCCCAGCTAATTTTATGCCCTTTCATTCCTGTTATAACAGATACTTAATCAGTCTGTTGCAAGAATTATTCTTATTTATCTCTTTGGATGATATGGCAGATTTGAAATTGAGGGATATGACGTAGACCTCACATCAGGAGAGCCCACACATATTCGACCACCTTCTCCAAATTATCTAATACCTTCTCCACCTCGTCAAGACCAGCGTCAGGAAGGACAGCAGGCTAATAATGTGTTTGATGAAATGGTGCAGATGCAGGATGTTCAAGAGAATGCTCAACCGAGGCAGAGGCCTATAAGGAGGAGAAAGAGAAAAACACCTGCCTCTGTAATGGATAATGATCAACCAATCCATCCTGGACATGTGTACCAATCTTGGCTTCAAGATACTTCAGATATAGTTTCAAGAAGAAGAAGAAACCAAAAGGTTTGTCCTGAATTCCAAGTATATCCTTCAGTGGAGGAGTTAAGCATACTCATATGTACATTCCATGCACTGTCCTCATTATGTTCTTTTTTTGCAGCCCAAGAACATAATGTCTACTATGAAGATTGGTAAACTCATGGAGCAGCCAGCTAGTGTTCTCATGGGTCGTTTATTTAAACCTGGAAGTGGAGAAACATATTACCCAGCTCCTCTCTTAGAGCTATTCAAGGAAAAACATACCCATGACTCACCTTCTGGTCAGTATCATAGTTCGTAATTCGAGAACTTTGACATGAATAATTCAAGTAACAGAAAGAGGGCCTCAATTATGGTTTTGTTTGCAGCATTCACCTCGCCACCTCTGCCTCCAGAACCATCATCATGGTCACCACCTGGAAGACAAACTTATCAAGACCTGGTGACATATTTAAGCCAATACAGCTACTTTTACTTTTCTTATTTTTCAGGAAATTATAACAAGTTTATGTCTGACAAGTTATAATATTTTAAATGTGAAGCCTGTTGAAGATTTTCTTAGTGGAGGTGGCTCCCAATCATTTGCAACTCCCACGGAACAGATACGAACAAATTTAGTTAACAATGACCGACAACATGAAGTGCTGGATGATCTGCGAGCCAATCTTATTGGCAAGAGAGGAGCTGATGCCAACCTGGCAACACCAAGGAATTCTGGTATATATATAATCTCTCTTGATCTCACATCTCTAATATTAAAGCATTTATGTTAAAAGTATGTACAGTAATGGCTAACTCATTTTTGCTTACAGGAGATGAAAGAAGATCCGTCCTGAGCTCCTTGTCTGGGAAGGGAGTTGACAAAAACAGTTCAGAAGTCAATTCAGGACGGTTAGCAAATCTTTTACCCGAATCTATAAGAACTTTTTATTTATTAATTTAATTTTTTCTTCAGTGTACTTGTGGTTGGAGTACTGATGGTCACAGATCCAACAGGAAAAGGCGTTATTCATCTAAACATAGCAACGATGGACTTGAACCAGTGTCGGAGGATAATGGATATCATCACTCTGATCCAAACTTCAAGGTATCAAGGTTATCTGGAAATGGCCCAACACCTGAGCAAGGTAAAATTTACCTGTTGATGCAGCATAGTAGCTATGGGTTTATAACTGCAATCTTTATTTTTGGAGATTTCAATGACCGTCATGTCTATTTTTGCAGAACTATTGATGGAAACTGGACCGACACAGACACAACAACCTATCATCAATCAGCCACTGGAAAAAGTGACTGATGCAATTCGAATGTATGTTTGTCTTGCACGTCTGCTAGATTGTCTGGTGAATAAGTAGCTTTGATCTGATTGCATTATGTCCTTCTCAAATGTATGCTTGTCTCAAAGATCTGTTAGATTGCCTGGTTCTTAAGTAGCTTTGATCTGACTGCATTTTTTCCTTGTACTGGAATTCTTTCAGGGAACTGAAATGCCATTTTGAAATACCGGGTGGCCCTCAAGTAGAATCCCTGAACAACCTGACTGCTGGAATGAATCGAAGAGGAGCGGCTTTGCTTTTCTATCAAACTTGTGGTAGGAATCCATACTTTCTTCCCTTCCTGCTTATGTTATGCGCCTGTTTTTACACCTAATATGCTTACGTTCTGCTTATGTTCTGGCATCTGCAGTTCTTGCTACTCGTGATTTTGTAAAAGTTAAACAAAATGCCCCTTACGAGGATATTCTCATGACTAGAGGACCAAAGATGTGATAGAGGTAAGATTACCTACACTTGTGTATCCTTACCGCCTTGTGTCATTGACATGTTAAAGACACTACGCTGACCTAACTGTACTATTCTATAACAGAACTCGTGCTGGAATGAGCTAGGAAAGTGATGCTAGTTAATGAAGAAAGTTGACATTGCTCCTTTTGTGGAAGCTGATGCTAGTTTTAATCTAAATATCCTTTTTCGAGTTCTAATTTTGATAGATTAGATATACCTAATCTAATTACTATTTATGGTGTATTAAATAATTAAGAACTGCTATTTATGGTGATTGAGTTATGTGTTAGATATTCAGAAGGAGTTTTAATGATCTTGTTTGATATAGTTTGGTATAATGGATTGGTGGGTGCACAACTGAAACAAGCTTGGGCTGGCTCAGCCACCTTTGCTATATTGTAGTTTCTTTTCGCACTAATTCTTTATCTATTTGTTCTTGTATAGAACTGTGTCTGAAATCACTGTAAATTCCATGAACAGTTTTCCCCCCTGTTTTTTTTTTTTGGTAATAATTATTCCGATAAAAGAAGTCGAGAATAGATGGTTTGGAAGACAAGGGAAACTTGATTCTGTGCTTTAGTTCACCAAATATTAGTTATTATCGAGTCATTTGGTATGATTAATTCAATGGGACCACAATTTTGACTAATCTTCAGTACAAATGCAAAATGACACGAGGTGACTAACACAAAATACAAATCCCTCTTGGCTCATTTTATTGTTACCAATTGGCCCTTACAGAGATGACAATACATATTGAAATATTTACACGAGAGATAAATAGACAAAATTTAATTGATGCTAACAAAAGAGTACTAGCAATTTCAAATTTGAGAGTAAATTGATAATTTATTACCTAGTTCAACAGGTGATTTAGCATTGAAGCCATTTGTCAAATTCATTAATCACCGGATCAATAATTTGACCCTTCCATTGTAAGAAGAAAAAAAAATTGTGAAAATTTGGACAATGTGGAATTCATAAGCCTGGCCATTGTAATTGCTGCAGATAGAAATGATCGAATAAAAACTGCAACAAGAGATTTTATACACCATAAATCTATTGTCCTTTTAATTTTCAAGTACCATCGTGTAATAACCTCGTTAGAGGAATTGTACGAAACTCGTCGGAGGAATAATACGAACCTCGATAGAGGAATAATCCCATCTCGTGAAAGAATCAAAGACAAACATTTCACCCTTCCTTTAGTTTTCTCACCCCTCCCTTTAGCTGTAACGGTCCTCCTCTTGTCGGAGAGCCATCATTCTGTTTCTTTTTTTCGTTTCTCTATCGACCTCTCTCTCTCACTCTCTCTCGTCCGAAAGATACCGAAACAAAGCAAAAATTTCTCCAAGCTCTCTTTTCCTCCACAGGCCATCATTCAATGCCGGACAACCTCCAGTGGCATCATCTCAACCTTGCGAAGCTACCTGCAGCGGTTTTGGGTCACGGCACAGTCGGAAACGGCGGCGAAGAGACCGGGTACGTCCAGCCCCGATTTCTTTCCAATTGTGATAACTCGAGCTACAGGCCATCAATCCTCACCAAACTTCATCCTCGAGCTCGCCTCAACTTCCTGAAGCTCCCAGAAGCAGCCTCACACGGCGGCGTGGCCCGAAGCAGTGGCTGCAAGTCAAACCCAATCAAGAACGAAACCGGAGCTATCGATCCAAATATCTTGAGCTACAGGACGTCGTTTTGAGTGATTCTTGAACCAGTGAGCTCGCCTTGAAGTTCTGAACAACTCTTCAGAAGGGATCGAAGCGAGTAGTGGAAGTTTTTACGTCGAACGGGAGCTCGCCGGATTCTGGAAATTTTCCGGCCACCGACGCTTTCGATCAAGATATCTCGAGCTGTAGAGCTTCGTTTTGAGTGATTCTTGAACCAGTGAGTTCGTCTTTAAGTTATGAACAAGTCTCCTGAAGGAATCGAAGCGAAAGGAGGACATTTTTACGTTGATCGGAGCTTCGCCGGTTTCTGCAAATTCTCGCCGGTTTCTGGAAAAATTCCGGCCACCTCGACTGTTTTAGGTAATTTCAACCACTTCCGGTCATTTTCAGCTTACATGGTAGTTATGAAAGTTGTTAAGCATGATGCGAGGAAGAAGAGCAGCCCGGCCCCGACACCATTGGTGGTGGTCGGCGGCGGCTCTGCCACTAACTCCGGCGGCCCTTTCCGGCCACCTCCGGGGATCAAAAATATGGTTTCTGTACATTTTCAGATTCTATATTTCAATACGATCATTTTGATATATTATACGCAATTTTTGGATATCGTATGATTAAGTTATGAATTTTTAAGTTTAGATCGATTTCGATCGTTAGATTTGTGATCTGTGAAGTTAGGACCGTCAGATGGACTTGTAGTTTTGATATGATGATCTTATGACTGTCCCAGTGGCTTTGTGTGGTCATGGGCGAAGATCCGACCGTTGGATCTTCGTATAAATGCAAAACAGTGATTAGGGAGGCGATTCGTGAGAATCCGTCCGTCGGATTTTCGTATAAATTTGTGAAGATGTTAGTAAGGACGATTCAGGAAGATCCGACCGTTGGATCTTCGTGATGATTTTTGGGGGGTGATCCTAAAGGCGATCCGTGAGGATCCGACCGTTGGATCATCATTTAATTTTGATCCGACCGTTGGATTGTCGTTTGAGTATGTTTTTTTGAGCTATTGGCTAAGTTAAGGTCATGTGTGATTAGGTGATTGACGGTCTCCCTTGGGTGAACGATTTCGGTGTGTATTGTGTTGAATTGAAGACGCAGCGGGAATATCGAGGTGAGTAAATCGCACATGGTTCATTCACGAACCGAAATTCGGTGATTTTATTTAATTGAGAAATTGTGGAAATTGTTTTATGAAAATAAATATTTGTTTTAAATTATATGGACTTGATCGACTACGGTCCATAGGTAAGTAAAATGTATTTAAACTATAAAAATGAATTTCTAGATTTTATTGCATGTGAACTATAGTTGGTATTAGTGGTCACTCTTGTGTGGGTGACTACGTATATATATATTTACGTGGAATATATATTGGATGGTGTAATTTACTGAGTTATATTTTGAGCATTACCCTTTGGAATATGTGATTTATCTTAGATGTTGTGTTGTCTATGATAATGGGTAATTGAGTAAAGTGCGATAGTTGAGTCGTTGAGATGAATTAAATGAGGAGTCGAGTGAATTGAGAAAAGCAGTCATTCGTAAGGTGAACCTTGGCCCAGGTGACACTTTACGATACAGTTAGAGCTCTAGTCTGTCTGCCATCATACTGCTTGGGGGATAAACGAGTTATCATATGCCCTTGGGTATGACATGACATACTGAATGGGGTGATTAATATAATTAATCATAAGCCTGTAAGTATGATATACTGAATGGGGTGATTAATCTAATTAATCATAAGCCTGTAAGTATAATATACTGCATGGGATGATTTATATAAATAAATCATAAGCCTGTGAGTATATATTGAGTAAACAGTTGTTTGTTTTTGAGTAGTCATGTTGAGATGTGAGTTGATTGATGCTTGAAGTGACGTTGTACACTTCAATTATTATGCAAAGAAAATACTTGAGTTAAATTTATGCTTGAGTTGATTTGGTTACTTTAAATCGTGCAATCCTTTCATTTACTCATACGAGCTGTCAAAAGCTTACCGGGTTTGTGTTGTTGCAATCCCGGTACACTATTCAAATTGTGTAGCGGGTAATCCTACAGGTCAGGAGAATCAGGACGGTGATCGTGCGGGTTAGAGTATTTGTTATAGTTTTACAGCATTTGTAATAGTGAGGTGAGTTAAGCTCATTGAGCCTTACAATTTGATTTGGTGAGAGTGTGTTGTAATAATTAACTTGAGGATTTGATTTATTGTAATATTGAGAGGTGTGAAGTGTGGTTGTTTGTGAGAAAAAAATTCAGGACGTTAATTGTAATTGTTATTATTCATGTTTCGGATTTGAATTGATTATTCAAAATTCGGGGCGTGACACATCGAATGCTATACCATCCAGATATTATACACCATAACAGAGCATCAAAAAAAGCTCTACAAGTATAGTTGGCAACGAGTTTTCCTCAATTTAATCCCAATCAACACACTAGAATATGAGCAGCATGACAAATCTACATTATACCTTTTGTCTGATGTAATGCAAGTATATAACCCGAATCTAACAGGACGAATGTGCAGTGCGGTATCTATTTTGTCTGAAATCGAGGTTCTCTAGACCATACACATCAGAATCACTACTCTGGGCAAATTTCAGCAAACAGTGGCAATCTCCTTCTTGTAGTAGGACCATAGACAAGACTCAGCCCAGCAGTGCTGGATGCATCCACATCTTCGTTCGATGAAGGTAATTCAGTTGGAGGCAAGATAACCTCAATGCCATCATCTTGGGGTGACCAGTCCTTGCAGCTGATGACAGTAATTGGGGTCTCGCTGGTGTTATTTGGCTTTGGCGATGAGGTTAACGCTGCTGCTGCTGCTTCTGTAACAGCTGATGCCATGACCTGATGGGCGACGTGGGACTTTGGGCTGGGTGTGCATAATCCTGAGCTAGTTGTAGACTTGCACATCTGTGCCTGGGAAACAATAACAGAACAAACGTACAATGGCAGTTTCAGTAGTTGAATATTTCAAAATTTGACAGCTAATTGTAGCTATCCAACTGCTAACCTCGGATTTGTTCTTGGCAGGGAAAGAAGTTGGACGCAGATTTTCTTTACCATGCACAAACTGTAAGAAAATTAAAGTTTGGTCAAGTCCTCACCATCAAAGGGCAATTTGCTATTATGAGTCCAACAATTTGCTTGGGCAACTGAACAAATCATCTCAAAAACCAATGAGATTTAAGGAAATTATAGAGGCAGCATAACCAATGTATTAAACACACTCACAAAACTATCAAAGGCACCATAACAGAAACCCAAATTCTTACAAAATTGTGAGATCAACATATTCAGCATTTAGAGAAGGTTCTAATATTTCAGAGTGAACATTAGGTTCGTGTACAGAACAGACAAACAACTGCACTGACTACTAAAATAATACAATCACAGTACCTCATTGACTTACGTACACTACAATTTAACCTCCTAATGACTAACTAAATTTGGCAGAACACTATTAGTTTCTTTCCTATTATGAAGCTCATGGACGGATGGCACATAAGCTGTTACTTGCTTACTTCAGTGAAAGCAGGTTAACTTTCCCTGACTTCCTTATCAACTCTAGAATTAACTCAAGGTACAAAAACATGACTTCAAAATCTGAGCACCAAGCCAACAACTTATTGTCAGACTGTGACCTAATAGACATTACTTCAGGAGTAATAGCTTTCATCTTCTATTAGCTTTTGTTTAATTTCAAAATTCCCATTCAGTCAATCCCAGAACCGTAGGATGACAAAAGGTGGTGAATCATTTTCTACAGAAGCAACCTAATTTTACATAAGAACAAGTTACATATAATGAATCGTAGTACTGCAACATTCATATAAAAGAACAAGTAAATAACTCGAATATGATAATAGGCTACGAGCAATTTGATTGGGCAGTGACAGTAAGGCAAGACTTACAGTATTGCCTCATCTAATGCAATTTGGTGCAATTAACCCAACCAAGTCCTTGTTCACAGTTTTAATATAAAAATCCAGCACTTAGTATTTACAGTTCAAAGTTCAAACGCATACTGAGTGATCAATGTGCAACATAAAACAATAAATAGCTAAACTTGATTGTTACAAGTCTCTAACTTGAACCTTGTCTTTTTCCAAACCAATCTCAAACATTAACCACCTATTTGTAAGTTGTAACTACCCTCTACCCGTCTTCTTGAAATGTTAATGAAGTAATGATGGAAAAAACTTTTCTCATGCATTCATTTTACATGTCAAAACCATCAACTTGACTAAACACAGCATTGTCAGAGATCTCGAGGAATAGTAATGTATGTTATGATCTTTGATACACAGCAAGCAAAAATATTTTCTGCCTTGTGCTTGTGTATAACCAAGCAAACATTACTGTTCAGTAAGCTTAAGAAGCAGAGGAGTTTAAGAACACTAGGGAAATCAAAATGCAAAAGATAAAGAGGTCCAATGGAAACACTTGGCCCTCATTTGTAACTACCTCTTCTTTGATGTTAACAAACAAGTGGTAAAACCTAAGATTCATACATAATTCATTTAGCATGTCAAAATAAGTCTCTAATGGACCATCATTTGGACCAACCATGGCATCATCAGAAATCTAAATGAATTCCAAATATCAATGTTGTTTACTCATATCTAATGCCCTCTAGAGGCAGCAAGCAACAACATTTTCTGCTTGACTGTGTTTTTACTGACCATAGCATCTTTATGTAAGTATACTCTTCCTAAAATGTTAGTGAACTAGTGGTAAAATACTGGTGTTGTTCCTCGAAATCTCATTTCACAAGTCAAAAAGCTCTTAATAGACTGTCATTTTCGCTGACGATAGCAGCAGCTGAAATCTCAAGGAATTGTGAATGTCATCAGTTCAAGTGCAAGATCCTTAAACTAACTCAAGTTTGCATCTTTTCAGATCTAAAAATCTCACACCAAGTGTACTTAAGCAATATCCTAGATTCCCAACCAAAACAAAACAGAAAATCACAGAAAGACTAATCAACTTGCACCAATTGTTAAAAGAAGCAATGAAAATCCTATTACGATTTCATGACAATACTATTACTTGAACCAGAGAGAGAGAGAGATGGAGACCTGGCCTTTGGAGCCGTAGCTTCCGGCAGCCGAAACGCCGTCCTCCGTCTGCGGCGCGATCAGATTCTGCAGGGGCGCGAGCGGCGACAGTCGACGACGGCGGTACTTGAAGACGTCGATCGGCGACTGAGAACCTCGCAAGTGCTGTTCCATCACTCACTCACTGCGCAAAAAAACAAGCACATCGTCACCACATTGAAATCAATTTTCCCGCCAAAACTCGGATTTTCCTGAGAAAATCTAACGAAGAAGATAGAAATGGCTTGTGATTAGGGATTCGTACCAAACGTAGACGACAGAATTAGGTTTCCGACGAAAATCGTTGACCACGAAGAGAGCCGAGAGGGGGCCAGAAATGAGTGACCGCCTTGCTCAATTGCTCGTCTTTAGAAGTTTAGAGTAGACGAATATAATACTGCTGGTATTTATATGCTCTTTTTAATTAGCGCACGTGAGAATTGAGAAGCCTCACAAGCAAACAGCCTAGAAGCTTCTCACTTCTAAGTTCTAATCTTTTTGCTCTTACCAACTTGAGGACCCTAGAGGCCTCCTTTTTTTTTTTTCCTTTGGTTTCGGTTTTGATATGATGAGGTTGTTTTTGTAGCTATATTGTCCTATTGATTCCATTTTGCAAGGTGACGAAGGGATGACTAGAAATAACAATGGTGGAGAGGTAATAAGAGTCCAAGGAAAGCTAAAAATGAGTCACCTGGATTACTCAATTGTCCATCTCTTCTACCAAATACGTGAAATAGACAAAAAAAAAAAAAAAATCGACCCAAACAAAGATGATAAGGTCAACGATGAGGAGGTGATCAGTGATTTCGGCCAAGAGGTTTGTTGGAATTGGCCGGAGAAATCTGGGGTCTGCAAGTAACGGCTGGATTTGATTAGGATTGGTCACGGGATATAGGAAGATGATACAAGGCCGGTGGTTGTATTTTTGGTTGAAGAATGATGGTTGTCTTTGGTCAAAATACAAGGATGATCATAGTTATAATCTTGCTCTGCTATGCTGCCTATGCATATCCCACCTCTCTAACAGGATTTGATATCCTACCCTGACAAGATATAGATTTCCAAACCTAGAGCAATCTGAACCACCAAACACCAGCTTAGATAATTTTGGATGCCTTAACGATCATCAATTTGGCTAAAATTTTGTAGAGATGATCTATACATTAAGACCTAAAAACTGAACGGTTAATATGTGAATATGTGATCGAACAGTGACCAAAAATAAAAATCCGTACCTAAGCTTAGGTAAGGATGTCCTTAGCCAAGAATGACTGTATATATATATATATATATATATATATATATGTGTGTGTGTGTGTGTGTGTGTGTGTGTGTGTGTGTGGTTCAGATGTAGATGTCAAAATTTGGGTTCTTAAAAAACATTAGGGCTAAATACTGTTTACCACCCTGTGGTATGGACCTCGCATCAATTCAGTCCCTCGACTTTCAATTTCATCAAAAACACCCCTGCGGTATTATTTTCTTGTCCAATAGGTCATTCCGATTCAATTCCGTCAGTTTCTAACGTTAACTGCTGACGTGGCATTCCAACTCAGCAAAAGTGGGACCCACACGCATGTGAAATTCCCAAAATGACCCTGGGCAACAGAATATGGAAAAATCCAAAATTAATTCCAGTTTTGAGGTTGAGGAGATTCGAACCCCTCCCAAAGCATATGCAAATGAATTGCCCAACCACCCGACCACTTGCATAGTTTTGATATATTGCAAACAAAAATAGTATATATCTACATAATAGTATTTTTTTAAAAAAGGGGTCTTGACCCAAAGCACAAAAATAACATAACATTAGCCCATTCACCCCAGCAACAAATTTTCATTCCCACTAACCCATTTAGTTGCGAAATGTCACTTTTAACCTTTAAAGAATTATAAAATTATCAATTGTTCATAAAACCAGACTCTCTCTCTTCTCTCTCCCTCCCACCCTCCCACCCTCCCCTCTCTGATCTCTTTAAAGAAACATTTCGCCGTCGAGCAAGTCGCCCTTACCTTTCCGGTCACCGATTACCAATAGGATTGGAAATTTTAGGTCGAAGAGCACTGGTGGTCAGTGCTGTCGGCGATAGGTCGCCGATTTGGTCTGGGCTGTCGGCGCCGGGAATGCAGAACATGGCTCCAATGGAAGAGACGACGAATCCGACGGTGGTGCTTCAGAAATTTCAGCGATTTCGAGGAGTGGGTATTGGCGGAGACATGAGGGTATGGAGGAGGAGAGTTTGGAAGAGTAGTGCTTGCAGATCTCCATTACTAGAAATAGATGGCCTTGACCGAAAAAGGGAACGATCCATGTCTCATTCACCATTTTTGCAGAATTGAGTTTGTCTTAGAGGTTTGCAGTAGGGCTAGGGAATATAAAGATAGTGTAATGGAAGAATGGAGCAGAAGAAACAGGAAAAAAGCTTAAAGAGAGAAGGAATGGATAATGAAAAGAGAGGTAGGACGTAGCCACTACCTGTGGGAGAATGGTGATTAAATGTTAGGTATGGGACACGGGTGCTATTATTTATTCTTCTTTTGTCTGTTTTTTTTTTAAGTAACAGGACATAAGGAAAGAAAAAAAAAGGGTCCTTGAATGTCTATTGCCCTCTAATAGACGTCTATTACCCCTCTATTGGAGGGCAATAGAGAGCTATTGGGGGGCAATAGACGTTTTGAATTTATGTAATCTCCTTGTTTTTTTTCTGTAATCAAAGTTTTATTTATCTAAATTTATGGAGATTAGTTCTCATTTTGGCAACTGAAAGTCCTATTGGGGGGCAATACATGGTTGATAGTCGTCTATTGGGGGGCAATACATGGTTGATAGTCGTCTATTGGGGGCAATAGACGTCTATTGGGGGCAAAAAAACTTTCCGGTGAGATTTTCAGCAAATTCCGGTGGGCGATAGCCGGTGACCGGAATCCGGCGACCGGTGACCGGAATCCGGCGAAAGTTGGCCGGAATCCGGCGGCCGGTGACGGGCTCCGGCGAAGTCTCCTATGGTTTCTCTCTCTTCCATTTTCTCTCTCTCTCTCTCTAAGTAACAAAGGGGTTAGGGGTAGAATGGTATTAAAAAAAAATTAAAAACAAAAAAAAAATCTTAATGGGGTATTAGGGAAGACTCCCTTAGAGTGTATTGGGTAAGAGAGAATTAAAAAAATTTAATGGGGTTAGTGGGAAAAAAATCCCTAGAAATGGGGTAAATGGACAAAAACCCTTTAAAAAAAAATATCCACCCACCTCTCTCCTCCTCTTCTTTCTCTTGGGGAAGTTGCAGTTGGCCACCATTGGGGAAGCTTCTCCCCGAAGCGAACCCAATTCTTAAACACTCTCTCCATCCCAACCACCATTGAGCTCTTCCTCACCGACGATAGCTCTTCCTCATCATCTGGGTACCCATCATTTTCTTTACTTTTAATTGGTTGGATCAGGGTGGGAGTTAAAAACAGAGGAGAAAAGAGAGAGAGAGAGAGAGAGAGAGACCCATGAATCCTCTTGTTCTTGTTTTTGCTGTGCTGCTCATATTTCCATTTTCGACCCAACACTGAGAGAGTAAGTTTGTGTTTGTGTTTATTGGTTCAAAGTTCGAAACTTGATAATGGAAACTCCGCCGCCGCCGGAGGAGCTACTGAAGAAGATCCAGGTACTGGAGGAGGGTCAGGAGCACCTAAAGGAGGAGATGTCCAAGCTCCGGAACAACTCCGATGCTAAGTCCGAGCAGCACCCGAGGGCCCACTCGGTCTCGCCGCAGCGGTCCAGATTCTCGTCTTTGCCCAAGAGGAGAGTCGCCGGGGGCGGCGCCGGCGCCGGAGCCGGAGCCGACGCAGTGGGTTGGAAGAGAGGGTCTACTTCGTTTCGGCATTCTTCGCCGCTGCAGAGGCCCTGGGACGAGAAAGAAGAGGAGGAGAGAGGTGGGTGGATATTTTTTTTAAAAAAAACACTATTATGTAGATATATACTATTTTTGTTTGCAATATATCAAAACTATGCAAGTGGTCGGGTGGTTGGGCAATTCATTTGCATATGCTTTGGGAGGGGTTTGAATCTCCTCAACCTCAAAACTGGAATTAATTTTGGATTTTTCCATATTCTGTTGAAGTTGGATTTTTCCATAATCAAGTTGAAGAATTATGGCTATGGCATCGGAGATTGGGACATCCTTCCTTTAGTGTCATGAAGAAATCTATGCCATCCTTGTTTCTGGGCATTGATGAGTCTAAGCTGCATTGTGAGTCATGTGTCTTAGCTAAAAGTCATCGTACTAGTTATCCTTTGAGTACTACTAGGAGTTCTTTTCCTTTTGAGCTTATTCATTCTGATGTCTGGGGACCTTCCCGTGAGTCAACCTTGTCTGGCAAACATTGGTTTGTTTTGTTTATTGATGATTATACCTGTCTTACTTGGGTTGCTTTATTGAAACACAAATATGAAGTCTTCTCTGCTTTCCAAGAATTTTTTGCTCTTGTTCAAAATCAATTTGGAGCCAATATTAGAGTCTTTCGTTCTGATAATGGGGGGAAGTTTGTCAATTCTCAGTTTCACCAATTCTTTCATTCTCATGGGATTATTCATCAAACTACTTGCCCTCAAACCCCTGAACAAAATGGGGTGTCAGAAAGAAAGAATCGTCATGTTCTTGACATAGCTCGGTCTCTTTTATTTAGTGTTCATATGCCTAAGTATCTTTGGGGAGATGCAATTCTCACTGCTTGTCATCTCATCAATAGGCTACCTTCCTCTGTTCTCAATGGTCAAACCCTCTATGCTGCCCTTTCAAATCATGTGTCTGTCCCTTCATTTCCTAATCTCCCTGCTCGTGTCTTTGGGTGTGTTGTGTTCGTCCATGTTCCTAAGAATCAACGGTCCAAACTCGATGCCAGGGCATTAAAGTGTGTATTTGTGGGCTATGGTGTTCATTAGAAGGGCTACAAGTGTTTTCATCCTCCTACACAGAAAGTTTTTGTTACCATGGATGTCACCTTTTATGAGGATGCATGTTATTTTTCTCCCATCAATCCTTCACTTCAGGGGGAGAAACACACTTTTTTGGAAGAGAAGTCTTGTGGGATTAAAATTCAGCCAATTGAAGCCAATGACACTCCTGCAGAAACAGAAAAGGCAATTGATGAATCGTCTACCCTTCATCATGCAACTGCCGAACAGAGCGTTGCAAGTTCCGAACCAAAAAATACAATTGTCGAATCGTCTACCCTTCAAGAAGAAGCTCCTAATCACTCAGTCTCTCCCTCTCCATCAGTGATCTCCCTTGTTCAATATTCATCTGAGAATGCCTGCGAACACGACGTCCAAAATTTAGCAGTTCAAGAAGGCCAAGCTCCTCCACCCCTCTTAGATACAGATAATCCTTATCAACAATCCCTGAGGAGCGTCCCAATCTTGAGGTTAGTGGTGTTTCTTCTAACTCTGATAATTGTGATAGTGTGTATGTTTTGCCTCCTAGGTCCACCCGTGGTAAACCACCTCGTCAATATGAACCAAGTTTAGATGTTAAGTCTAAGTATGCCATAGCTAACTTTGTATCCACCCACCGGTTATCCAAATCCCATGCTTCTTTTGTGAATCAAATATCCTCTGTATGTGTTCCCAGTAAAGTGAAAGATGCTCTCAAGGATCCCAAACGGTCTCAAGCGATGAATGAAGAGATGGAGGCATTGGAGAAGAATAATACTTGGGAGTTGGTGCCACCTCCACAAGGAAAGAGAGTTGTTGGATGTAGATGGGTGTTCACTATCAAACACAATGCAGATGGTTCAGTGAAAAGGTATAAGGCAAGACTTGTTGCAAAGGGATATACTCAAACATATGACGTGGATTATGAGGAGACCTTTGCTCCAGTAGCAAAGATTAATACTGTTTGAGTGTTGATGTCTCTAGCAGCTAATCTAGATTGGCCTTTGCAACAGTTTGATGTAAAGAATGCCTTTTTACATGGAGAACTATCTGAAGAAGTCTATATGGATCTACCACCAGGATATGAGGCAAGCACAAGAGATAGATTTGTGTGTAAGTTAAATAAGTCCTTGTATGGACTCAAACAATCACCACGAGCTTGGTTTGGAAGATTCTCTCAAGCTATGCGTCGTTTTGGGTACAAGCAGAGCAACTCTGACCATACATTGTTTCTGAAACGCAGTGAAGGTAAATTAACTGCCTTGATTATTTATGTTGATGATATGATAATTACTAGTGATAATTCAGAGGAGGTTGAAAGATTAAAAGATCTGCTTGCATCAGAGTTTGAGATGAAAGATCTTGGTTCTCTTAAATATTTTTTGGGGATTGAGGTCGCCAGGGGGAGTTCAGGAATTTTCTTGTGCCAGAGAAAATATGTGCTTGATTTGTTGACAGAGACAGGAATGCTAGGGTGTAGACCTGCTGATACTCCTATTGAGCAGAATCATAAACTGGCTGAGTACCCTAATCAAACTCTTACAAAGAAGGCTCGCTATCAAAGATTAGTTGGCAGATTAATTTATCTCTCACATACTCGGCCAGACATTGCATATGCAGTTAGTGTTGTGAGTCAATTCATGCATAATCCAAGTGAAACTCATATGGAAGCTGTGATCCGTATTCTGAGGTATTTAAAGTCTGCACCTGGAAAAGGCTTGATGTTTTCAAAGCATAATCATCTGGATATTAGTGGTTATACAAATGCAGACTGGGCAGGTTGTGTTACAGATAGAAAATCCACTTCTGGTTACTTTACTTTTGTAGGTGGTAATCTTGTTACTTGGAGAAGTAAGAAACAAAAGGTTGTGGCAAGGTCAAGTGCTGAAGCAGAGTATAGAGGTATGACTCATGGAGTTTGTGAATTACTTTGGTTGAGAAATTTACTTCGTGATTTGGGATTTAAACCCAAAAGAGCCATGGATTTGTATTGTGATAATAAGGCAGCGGTGGATATTGCTCACAACCCAGTTCAACATGACAGAACTAAGCATGTTGAGGTTGACAGACATTTCATTAAAGAGAAGCTTGATGCTAAGCTTATCTCTTTTCCGTTTGTCCACTCAGAAGAACAGTTAGCTGATGTTCTCACGAAGGCAGTATCGAGCAAGGCATTTCATGACTTACTTGACAAGTTGGGCATTCGTGATCTGTATGCGCCAACTTGAGGGGGAGTGTTGGCGTGAGTCATACTTACCTTATTTATGTAGATATTCTGTAATATTATGTGATCTGTAATATTCTGTAATATCTGTAGTATTATTAGATTTACTACTTGCCTTAGAAGTAGTACTTGTCTTATTAGGCACAATTGTAATTTGTATATAATTCCTTCTTGTAAGGTGAATGAGATATCGAAGTTATTCAGCCAAAATTATCTCTTGTTTTTCGTTATATCTGACTATAGTTTGCTGTAAGTCTTCTGTTTGTCTGAAAGGAAAATGATCTCTTCCATATTGCCACCGTACGTGTAGTTCTGTCAATTTTTTGCCGTCTGAACTTCATGATCAGTTGAGTTGACTGCTTTTGCTTTTGATTTTTTTTTTTTTTACACACAAAGAGGATCAAAGGATTTCACTCCTGCCCCCATGATGACTCGAACCCATGACTTCGTACATAGGTAGTGGGTGCTCTAACCACTTAGCTAACACCACTTCGTCTGCTTTTGCTTTTGATTGGTTTTGAAGGTATATGAGAAGAGGTACGAGAGCATGGAGAAGATGGAGTGTCAAGGCTAATTTGGGAATTTTTGCTTGCATGTGGGGCCCACAGAAGCTGAGTTGGCATGCTATGTCAGCAAGTTAACGCCTCCAATTAACAGGCTATTGACGAAATGATCAATTGGATGAAAAATAAGAGTGCAGGGGTATTTTTGATGAAATTAGAAGCCAGAGACTGAATTTATTTTGGACCTAAAGTACAAGGTAGTAACCAGTATTTAGCCCTTTAGAAAATATAAAGTCATTCCTCTACAAAGTCTACTATCATCTTACAAAAAGCTATTGCTAGTAAAAAGAAACCGAACCACTGAGTAAGTTACAGACATCCCCAAAGCTAAATCGAGTCTCACCATTGTCGTACCACTCTATTATCCTCAAATCGAGTCTCACCAAAATTGATTATCGCCAAGATGACCACCGCCTAAGGCCCGGATGAACACTACTCCTGTCCCATCTTTCAAAGCCAAAGGGAAAGGAAATCACTACCACCATTGCCATCGTAGTTGCAATGCTAATTCTTTTTTCTTTTCTTTTTTGTAAGGTTAGGCTCATATCCATTGAAGAAAAAAAAACCAACCACCATTGCCAAAGTCACCAAAACAAGCCAAGATCACCACCTTCAACACTCAAAGGAAGCCGAAAACCAAAACTAGACAAATGAAGAGCTATGAGCCGATCAACCCAATTATGAACAATAACACCATGAAACAAAGCCAAGGAGAGAGATTCTAGAAATGATGCTAGAACCCACCCGATTGCGTTAACTAACTGTGTGTCTGGTACGCGGCTACAAACACATCACCGAGCTTCCCTAATAAACCCTAACAAAAATCTTTATAGTTAATGAGAGGGGGAATGATTTGTCCCTTCATTGTAACATAGGATTTTCTTTTTATTTAGCTAGTATCAAATAAATTCTCCTTTCAAACTTTGCAGATTAGAGTAACTTCAAAGTCGGTTGCGCGTCGGAGAAAAAATAAGACAAACTTCGGTCACACGAATTGGCCCACAACTTGTGCAACATGTCAGACTAATTCAAAGATGGTGTTCGTTAGAGAGAAAAGAAGGAAAATCTCGGTCACGCCTCACAACTCTTGCAGTGTGTCAGACCAATCCAGAAATTGGTCACCAGAGAGAAAAAAGAAAAAAAAAAAAACAAAATTCTGTCACACAAACCGGTCCTACAACTTGTGCAACATGTCAGTTAAGGCTCACAGTGCCAACAAGGACTTGAACGACTAATGTTTGAGTCATTTGGCGATCAATCTATCAACCAGATTCTATTAGCGTTAAGAAGACGACCTTTTTAAATATTAATGAGAATTGAATATATGTGGCTATAAATGCAGCCAAACGAAACCAATTAAGTTAGTAAGAATTGACGATTGTCCTGTCCACCAAACTCTATTATCACTAAGAAGACTAGCTTTTTTTTATTATTAATGAGAATTAAATTTTGGGTGGCTACCCCTCAAGGTTTAATTATAACAAGTCATGAATTGCTAAATTTTTTGGACAACCACGAATTGAAGTTTGTGTTAGGCACATTAAAGTACCATTTTGAAAGATAAGTGGTACCTTAAAAAGTTAATGCAACAATTGATGGCTACAAAGAAAGAAAGAAAAAATATTGTGTATGGCTATGTCAAGTTGTCAACAATGTATCTCTCTCCTATTCACATGAAAACGAACCGTGCACTTGTATGGTCCTATTTGGAAAGAAATTCTACTCTTACTCGGAAACCATAGATATGAAATAAGAGACCACACAGCCGTGACACTAGTCCCTCAAATAAATAACGCTCTCTCCTCAATTCTTCAGGCAACCCCAACTAATACCAGTTATGGGTACAAGTATGAAGTATGAAGTATGAAGTATGAAGTATGAAGTATGTATATGACTGATCTTTTATTTTTTGTTTTATATTATTTTTGTTTTGTAGAAGAAGAGCCCTGGGTGGATGTAATTCCCAATACATATATGCGTGTTCAATAGGTTTTCCTTTTTTCTTTATTGCTGATTTACTTGCTCCGGCTCAAAGTAATCATGATGTGAGACTGAGACTAAGTACGTTTCCCAGCCCCCATTTACAGCAAACGATATGACAGGTGAAAGAAGTTGATTGATTAGGAGAGTCAGTCAGAGATGGGGATTATAATAAGCGCCAACATGGCTTGCTCTAATTGCCGCAAGCGTAGGTGTCACAGTGGCAATCACCAAAAGAAACAGTCCCTCCCCACTACCCTATTTGGTTCTGTAATCGAAACAGACAATCTGAAGGTATAGACAGTTGGAACAGTAGTGGTGAAGATGAGTTGGGAAAAGTGAGGGAATGTCATATCTTGGACCTCAAATTTAAGGGTAAGGGTTATAATTGCAATTAGTATGAAATTTGGGGTAATTAAAATTAGTGTTCTACCTACCCCAGATATAAGTCCTTATATGGAAGAAAGAGATCTTCATCTTTTCGAGGATGAACACTTGTGAGTATGTTTTTTACTGGTCTTCTCTTGTTCTTCTTCTTGCATGTTTGGGTTGTAGAAGTTTGAGGTGTCTTCTTGCAACAGAGCTAGCTTGATTGCTTTGCATTGCATCTGCATGGTATGAAGGTAACACTAATATTTCATTCACAAAGAATTTAGATTGTTTCACGTATGTTTTGGGTTAGATCTTGTTGTAGAAGTTGACTGATTAGTGAGTTGTTTTGCTGGCTTGTGGGTTTTTAGGGTCTAGATAAAGGAAGAGAAGGGATCATGAAGAACAAGAAGAAGAAGAGGGTGGAGGAGGAAGACAAGGATTCAGAGGATTGGTGCTTCTGCTGCTATGATGGTGGAGATCTTATGATTTGCGACCACAAGTGAGTTCCTCTTTTTTCTTCTCCTCAATTTGGGTCTATAATATCCATGTAATTTTTGGAATGAATTGCTTAAGCTAATCCTGGCCATCCATGAAGCTACTACAAGAAAGAACAGAGTCAAAGAATATCCTTCTCTCTGACTCCGACTCTGACTCTGTTCTGGTCAAACAAAGATACACAAACCTCTACTTGGGCCCTTTTGACTAAGCCAGGCCTAACCAGGCTGGCCCAAGTGCTAGAGATACCTTGTTTTTGAAGGAATCTTAGATATTTATATTACCTAAAATAGTTGCCAAAGAGAATTGCATATCTCTTTGGGTTGAATTGCGCTCCAAAACTACAGAGCAAATTACTGAGATGACATTGATCCACTTTTTCATGATATGATTACTACTATCATGGTATCATTAGTGTTTTGTGTTTCCAAAACTAAATGCCTAACAATGTCTGTATTATAAACATTATAATTTTTCAAATATCTGAGGTAAATACATTGCATCATTTAGCAACGCATCATATTTAATAGAAGCTTCATTATCATCAGCACTGCCACTATTGTATCTTTTGTTATTTTTCAACCTATTGTATTTATTCTTTGATGACAATCATGCACCATCTGTTGTATTTTCTGTTTCTTTTTTAATGCTTATTAACACATTTACTTATATCAGGAGTTGCTTAAAAGTGTATCATCCAGGATGCGTAGGAAAAAAGAAAAACTCCATGTACTCTGGAAAGCGCTGGACTTGTAGTAAGAAACTTAACTTGCTGAAGATTAGTATTTATGTTGACTCACCATTTGTTTAATATTCCAAAATGCTCATATGTTGACTCACCATTTGATTTTCAGGTAGGCATTCTTGTGTAGTGTGCTCTGGTACCTCAAGGTTTTATTGCCTTTGTTGTCCACATGCATTATGTAGAGATTGCATAGGTGCTTCTGAACTTGCACTACTAAGGGGGAAGAATGGCTTGTGCAAGAGCTGTGTAAAGCGTATTCTGCTGGCAAAAGAAAACTCAGAATATGGTTTAGAGGGAGTAAGTTAAATAATCCTACTTTTTATCAATTTTTAGCAATGTTGTTTACTTGTGCCATTGAGCAGTGAATTCATGCTCATTTGATCATTACTTTTTCTTCATCTTTTATTCATTTGGAATTTCCACATAAATAAAGTCCTGTTTGGGTTAGCTCGGTACTCATATAGATGGTTGTATCCTTTAAGATCTCTCTCATTGGTATAGTACCAGTTCCCACCAAGATGGACAGTTTTTGAGTATCACTTTTTGGTCAGCTAGCTTTTATTATGTATTATTTTATTAAATATAGGGTCATTGTTACCGTTTCGTTAGAGTTATTTTTGATAATAACTTGACTAAAAAGGTAACAAAAGTTATTGAATCTTGCTGTTGTTACTATCGAGAGGGCACACAGATACTCAATTCATTATTATAGGTAATGAAACTAGGAAAAGCGGACAGCAAACCAGTAATAATCACACTTGGGCTGTAGCTATTCAAACTCAAATACATATTTCGGAAAATAATGATAATTTCGAGTGATACAGGATGTACTAGAAATGTACAGTGACGTCAGATACAGATGTACATGGTATAATGAGTTATACAGCGTGTACTACAGATGAAAAAGAAGCCAGATAAGGATAAAGAATCACCTACCTACCGAAAATCTCTATGACTTGTGAATGCAATTTGAAAGGGTTTCTAGATCTTCTCTCATCGGAAAGTTCTAGGTGAGCAGGAGAGACCTTGTATTGTCTTGTCTTGTCTGCAACCCATAAATTTTACCTCTTTATAAACCCAGGTAATTATTTTCAATGGATCTGAACTTTAATTTACTTCATTAGAGTTTTCCTCGGATTTCCTTACGGATATTGAAATCTATTACAGATATGTTTTTCATGAAAAGAATAGATTCTTACAATTAGGAATTGTTCTACTTGATATAGGTTACAGAATCTAAATTATTGATTTATTTTTTAGCTCAGAGTGGAAGATAAGGCATCTGTTTTGATTCAGATTTGGTCTCTTCGTTGTATTATATATCATGGGTGTGGTAGCTTGCGTTATCCTAATTTCTGATTCTATAGCATGTAGATTTCCTGGTTAATGTTCTTTTTGTGGTTTTATGTTGTTGAATTTCAGGAGAAAATAGACTTAGAGGATCAAGATGAATGGCTATTCAAAGAATATTGGGAGATCGTAAAGGAAAAGGAAGGATTGACTTCAGGCGATGTTTATTCAGCAAATGCCGATTTAAAGAAGAGAGAAAATCAAAGCTGCAGATTCTTACCTATAAATATTAGTGAGAGTGACAAAAGTAAGGACTTGACAATGTCAGATAGCGACACTAGTGGCACTGGTGTTACAGAAATTCAGAAGCCAATGAGATTAAGAAAGGGATCTAAGCGACTAGAGTTTATAGGATGGGGTTCTAAACCTCTCATTGAGTTTCTAAGATCCATTGGGAAGGATACAACTGAGAAGATATCCCAGCTTGATTTGGACAATATTATCTGTAACTACATCAGAGATAAAGAGCTTTATGTGACCAAAGACAAGAGAAAGGCTCTATGTGATCAAAGTCTGCGATCCATTTTCAGAACGAAATTTGTATTCCTGGTAAGGATATATGGTCTTCTAGGGGAACATCTTGTCGAGAACATAACAGAGGATAGTGGAAGCGAGGATGAGGAAGAAATCAAATTGGAAGATAAGAACAATGGTACTACGCATGAACGCAAGAAGAGAAGAGTGAGCTCTGATACAACCATAGCATCTGATGAAAAGAAAGCAAGTCCTAGATTCCAAAAGAGCTGTTTCGCATCTATTATCCCTGAGAATATGAAGCTTGTTTACATAAAGAGGAGCTTACTGGAAAAGCTACTGAAGGAGCCTGATCATTCGGAAAGCAAGGTACTAGGGAGTTTTGTGAGAGTGAAAAATAACCCCCTAGACTACCTTCAGAGAAATACTCACCAATTTTCACAAGTTAAAGGTATTGTGTACTATGCAGTCAATATCATATGATGCATTCTGTTACTAATGTTAGATTGAATAAATGTCAGCCTTGTACTTTGAATGTTTGGATGCTTTGCCAATGAAAACTTGGTGATGTATCTATGATTGAATTATTAGCCAAAAGCCATCTTTGATTGGATATGACCCTAATGAGAATATCACAAAAATATTGATCTTCAGTAAAGGAGATGTAATCTTGATACCTCCATTGGCCTTTTTTTTTTTTTTTGGCCAATACCTCCATTGGCTTTTAAGTGCACTGAGAGTCTTTGGTTTGCTCTGTACTATTTTCTTGCAGGCATAAAGGAAATCTCAGCAACCAATGGTGAGGGCAATAAAATTCTCCTGCAACTTTCCTATTTTGGAAACGATATTCCCCTTTCTCTGCTTTCAGATTCTAACTTCAGTCAGGTAATTGGTGTGTTGGAAGTCTTCACTTTTCCAAATTACAAAGCTGACACTATTAATTTTAATGTCTACATAATCTCCATAGAAAGCTGGGAATGCAACTTTTCAAGCATCAGTATGTTAGATATTTGGTTCTTGATATGAAATTCTTAGAGCACTTGTGACAAATGCAATCTTATGTTTAATTATCTTGAGTAAGGATTAACCTTAAAAAAACATTTGGTGAGTGGTTATGCATACATGGACATGTATGTTGTCTTTATTGCACTTTATTTGCAATTTTTCATGTAATCTTTCTCACCATCCTCCTGCATCTATATAAATTACATACTTAGATTGGGAGACAGTTAATATTTCATACTTTCTCCAAATTTTCTTGTGCTTACTATACTTACATTATTTATTAATGTATAAATATCTTATAATTTCTGAAAACATAAAAATTGTTTTGCTGCTTTGGTAATAAAAATATTGATCGGAAATTTCCCTCCATTCATGGAATTCCACCTTACTTTTTGCAGGAAGAGTGTGAAGATTTGTGCCAAAACGTGGCAAATGGCTATCTAAAGAAACCTACAGTTGTAAGTTCCAGTTTCTCTTGTTACAGATTTTATTGGTTTGAATATATAGTGAGCATCCTTTCAGTTTTCTTTTGTTTTCCTTCTATATAGTTTTCCTTTTCGGGTTTTTGGCAAATAACTTGTAATGGTTTATCATGAAGATTTCACTTCTGAGCTTGTTCTGTGGAAAAAACTCCACGGTGGTTTATCAACTTTTTACTGTGTCAAGACCTTGACCCGAGTGACTTCCAGCTTTTATTTGGAAAAAACGTATGTACCATATATTCATAGTTATTTCTCACAATCTTGACCCAAGTTCATTGTTTAATAGGTTGAGTTTGAAAAGAAGGCAAGAGAACTGCATCAGGACATAACTAAGCATGTAGGTGTTTCTAATTGATATTAGCTTCTTGCGTCTTTCACCTATCTTATGCTTAATTCTTTGGACTATCTTGCCAACCTTAATGCGAATGTATTGCACTTCACCTTTTCTGATCCTTTTTGCATCTTATGGAAATATTGCTGTCAGTGGATTGAAAAGGAGTTGGTGAGATTGCAGAATTGTGTTGATTGGGCAAATGAGAAGGGATGGAGAAGAGAATATCCTTCCATAGTATTTATGATTTCTTTTTTCATCATTTTGATGCTAATTAATTTTGATGTTTTATAATGATGAATAGACACATTACACTTGCAGTCAACAGTAAATGAGCACCATAACTTTCTTGCTATTTTTGCAACTGTTTCATTCAGTCCAAGGTTTTTGAATTTTGCATTGTTATTAGGAAGAATATGGTAAGCTTGATATAAATTGGTAATCGAATCCCTCAAACCTAAAGCTCTCTGGAGAGTTAGCTTACCAACAAATTAGGACAGTGTGGAAATGTTTAGTGTAAATTGTAGATACACTATCTTATCCCCATTTCGTCAAGCTTAATATATATATGGATTGTGTGATGTTAGTTTTCAAGTATTTCATTTTTTTTTTTTTGAAAAAATCTGGCTTAGTTATTGATGCATCTTTTTTATGTAAAATATCTGGTTTCTATCTCTATGTCTGAAAAAATGATAGTGAACCTGAACCTTAACCAATTTGTGTTAAACGCTGGATGAATATCTGGACCAGAGAGAGCTACTAAAGAAACCATCTGAACAGGAGCGACTATTAAAGCAGATGCCAGAGGTCATTGCTGAGGTTATAGATCTTGAATCCGGTTCTGGGTCTACGGACTCATTGGTGATCAACAAGGCATAAAGTGTTGGATTCAATCTATATTGTTGTACTGGAAATGTTACTAATGTGGTGAATGAGGCTGCAAGTTCAGTTTTGGTTCTTGGCTATAACTTGACTTGAGCAATTTATAGGCCCAAGATTTTCTTTTTTAATTTTTCTTTTTTCTTTTAGTGAGCTTGGTATGGTTCATGGATGTTTCATTGACTATATGTTTGCTATGATTTATGAGCGGGTTGTTATAGTATCTTTTGGTATGAGTTTAGGGTACAATGTGTTTCGCTGATTCTGCTTTTAGAAAACAGATTTGGACTTGCCTTGAATGGTTGATTTTCATTTATGAGCGACTTGTAACCAAATTAGAAATAGTGAAACACAGAATAAGTTATGTGCAAGATTGAATTATAGAAAGTATCTATCATTTGAATTGCAGTAGTGGTTTCAGGTGATAGGTAATGGCACATGAGACATGTCAGAAATACTTTTATCACGGACTCATTTGCTCATATTGGCATGCATCAGCAGAACTTGGATTTCACCCAAGCCATTCAACATCTTCTCACTGTGAGGAAGTGCAAGTGTTTGCACAAGGTTTGGAGTTTGAGAGGACAAGGAGCTGGTCCAAAAAATGCTACACCATTCTTGGGGTTAGGACACAACAATAAATTTGGGTTATAGCAAGAACATCAATATAATTTCTGACATTCTTGCATGGCAAGAGTGGATGATGACTCCACACACATCAACCACCTATTCTTATTTTTTTTCGCTAATATGTTTAGACCATGAGTTTCTTTGCAGGCATTATGTTTACATCAAACAAATATAAGTAATTATTTTCATGTAGTAATAATATTCATCTTATATTCAGTAACATTTGAAATGCGTCTAAAAGTGAATTCATATAGCAATAATGTTTTGCTTGGATTAGTATTACCAAGCTACTGATGATCCTTCTTAATGAGAAGATGGTGAATGGCTTGGTTAAAAACTAAAAAGTGATTTTTTTTTTTTGTTAAGATTGATGCATATAAGTTGAACATGAATTTTGTGTATTGTATATCTTGACTGTTATAAAAATTAAGCAACTCAGATAAAACTGTAGACCAAATTTGCGTCGCTAATTTATCGCTTGCAAAAATATTTACTTAAGAACAAAATTGGGTTTCGTTTTCAATTTTTTGTGGTATACAATGATATATAGTTATGAAAATACATAATTATTTTCGTAAAAAAAATTAATATTTAAATAATCTTCCAAATAGTAAGTAACTTGTTGATTGGGTGTGTGTGTTTGGTGGGGTAGTAAGGCTTTGGTCTCATATATAAGAGGTCAGGAGTTCGAGTCCCATCAAGGGTGGGAATGAGGTGGGGTTTTTTTTTTTTAAAAAAAGTAACTTGTTGATTAGCCGGCTTAATTAACACTATGAAAAGACATGCTCACCTAAGAGATAGTTTTTAAGGGTCTGTAGACAAGTGAATCTGACGGCTGAAAATAAATGCACAGTTTTAAGTTATTATAATTTCTGCTTTTATATTTAATACATGTGGTTAAAATGCATTTGTCCCTCACAGTCGCTTAAAACTGTCTCTTCGGTGAGCAAATCTGACACTATGAATGTGATGAGTATAAATTTTTCTCACATCAAAGATGAATTTGGTAGGGATAGGACGTGGCTAAAAGAGAAAATTGGTTAAGAGGGAACAAAAATAGAAACTTTTCTTTTCCCTTCAAATTTAAATTTCTGTTTTTTTTTTTTGAAATTCTAATTTTGAGTTTGAAAAAGTTCCCTAACGTTCGTTTTGTGTGACGTGGCAAAATTGAATCAGATGCTTCCCTCCTGGTAGAGGTATTGTAATAAAGCCTCTCTGACTCTCTCTCAGTCCATGTAAACGAATCCAAAGCTCACTCTTCTTCACTTCAACCTTCAGATCCGGTCCATTACAGCCTTCGCCGACTCCATTAGGGTTTCAACTTTCGCTTCCTTCTCACTAATCGATCCAATTTCCAACAACAGATGATGAAGAAGGCCAACCGCCGCTCCAAGCAGACCGCCGACGCGTCCGCCGCCGCCGACGATTGCGAGAACCGAGTTCGCCAACTCGAAATCGAAAACAAAGCCTTTCAGGTCACTACTTCGATCTCTTCGTTTTCGTTTTTCGTTTCAATTTGGAGAATCTGTTTGGTTTCGGAGAAAATTTGGGGGAAAATTGAGCTGATTTCGTTCTGGATGAGCTTGATCTGGTACGGTTTAGTTTCGGAATCAGTGTTATGCATGTGGATTGTGTTTAGCTTGTGAGAAATGTAGTAAAAGAGTTGGATTTGAGTATCTCAGTCTATATCTGAGTGATGTTGATCTTAAACATGTAAGAATTTGGTTTTGGTTTTGGTTAACTGTGAAAGTTTCTTAATTTTCTACGGTGAAAATTAGCAGAAGGAGGTTGAGGAGCTGAGATACAAGCTTGCAAATGTTTCATCTACTAGTGGTGTGGAGAACAGTGCTCAGAAACTCAGAGAAAACTACCTGCAGAAGTTGACTTTCCTCGAAGATCAGGTGGATTTTGTGTTAGATGTTGTGAGGGTTTGTTTGGTGCTAGTATTGCACGTTCTGTGTCTGATAAAATACATTGGTGCAGGTTACGGTGTTGACGAGGAAGCTAGATGCTCAATCTCAACTCTCAACCCAAAGAAGAAGAGGGGACGAGTCAGCAAAGCCGTTCCAGTTTGAGATTCAGAGATTGAAGGCTCAGAAGGTGACACTTATCTTATCAATTGTGCTTGTTTCTGTGAAATATAGTTAAGTTTTGTGCTTCCGCTGTTAACAAAATTTGTGATGATTAGGTTCAAATGCAATGTAAGATGAAACTAGAATCTGTGCAGTTCAGATTGCATAAAGCTTTGTTGGACAAGGAAGTTCTTCAGGTATATGCATGCTGGTTTACAATTGCCTTTTTCATGCTCTTTCACTTATATATCTAGGAGTGTAAACTATGGTTCAGACATCTTGAATCAGTAGCATTGCATAAATAGGGCTAAGAAATGACCTATAAACCTATCTTCATGGTGTCCATATTCACATAGAAAGCTATGAATCAGCATTACTGTATTTTGTTCCTGACAAATTTACTTATCCACATTTGCACAGCTTAATTGGGAAATGCATTCTTAAGCCTATTTAGCCCTGCATTCAGTTCATTCTAGTATTGAGAGGCATATCACACTGAAGGCAGTTTTTTTGGAGCATGACTGTTTCTATTGTCGTCAGTGGGACTATATGTTTGGATTAAGTGGTGATGCAACGGAGATGTATTGCTCTATTGCACAATTCACCTTTTCATGTAAAGTAATAGCATATACTAAGACTTTGTGAAGCTCAAATGCTCCATACAGATCGAGTTCAGATATGCAGATGCAGCTGACTTTTGTAGCATAGCTTCTGTCTAATATAAAACTTAAGCTATTAATTTGGTATTTTTCTGGAAAAGTCTTAGCTAGTCTATGCTTAACTTATATTATGATGCCAAACTATGAATTTTGTTTTCATTATTCTTTTTCTGGATACGTTTATGCTCCAACAGCTCAAGAAAGAGAGTAGGAAGAATAAACATGAGATGCACAAGCTATTGGCCTCCAATCAAAGACTGAAGACTGTGAGTATATGTTTCCTTTAAGATTAAGATGCTAGATAAAGTTACAGAATGAAATGTTTTGCATCTGAGATTCATCTACAGTATTACTCTGACATTTGGTTCTTCTGCATCAGGTTTTGCGTCGAAAGACTGAAGAAGCATCTGTGGCTACTAAACAGCTGAGACGGCTCTTAGAATCTCGCAAGGCTTTGTTGCTAAAAAGAGGTCAGAACCTACTTGTTGAGTTGGCTTTTGCTTCCTGATAAATTAGTTGTCTTACATTCCTCTGTTGCTTACATAAAAGTTGATATTATTCCCTCATTTTCTTGGTATACAAATGTAGGTGGCAAAAATGGGAATAATACAGCAACTCAGGTACTTGACAACTGAACTGTGGTTAATATTTGTGTGTGTTTTGATGTGTTTGTTGCATACACCCATACGTAGTGTATATTCCTATGGGTAAGTTGATTCACTAATATATTTGTTGTCTTGCATTTTTAACATTTTGTTTACTTTGTTCTTTTCTTTTCTTTTTTTGGGTGTAGTTCATGACTTCCACTTTCTATGAGTCATGGGATTTCATACTGTTCTGGGCTCAAACACGTTAATAGAAATCTTTTATTAAGGGTACTTTAAAATCTATTATAAACTAGAAAAGAGGCAAGAGCATTTTTGAATAATTATATTTTCTTTATAGAGTTACATTCTTCCATTGATTTTATATTGGTTTTTAATAATTTGGTATACAAACAATTTCAAACAGCTGGTGCAGGAAATTGACCATGAGGCTGAAGTCACAGAGCAGTTGAATGACCTATGTGCTATATATGAACGTCAAATAGAAGAGTGAGTATGCTGTTTTCTTCCATGTTTCTCCAACTAGTCTAGTAATAGTTTTCTCATCTCTTCTTGCTATGCAATTGTCTGAAAGGTTTAGTACTTTAGTTCTTGGCTTGGATCAGCACGGATTTTGTTTAATTAAAACAGAAATCAAGTTTATAATATCTGGCATTATGTTTACCAAACATAAAAGGAGTAATTTTCATCTGGTTCATTTAATTTTAAAGTTGACTTGGGTTAAAGAGGACTGTATCGGTTTGATACTTTGGATGGTGCAGTCTTTCCAATCTGTAGTTGTGACTTGTGACTAGTATCTAAAACCAAAATACTTGTGCAGTTCTGAGTAGTGACTAGTATCTAAAACCAAAATACTTGTGCAGTTCTGAGTAGTGTGGTAACACCAAACTGTATTCTTGAAAATTTTATCTTTTCTGATTGCAATCAATCATCAAAACATAACATGTTTGGTTATGAAGAAAATTATAGGCACTAGACATCATCACTGATTCTGGAACTTAGTACTTCTGGTCACTTCCTGACTTGTACTTTAATTTAACTTATATGTTTAAAGGAGACCAGGCCAGTGGGATTAACAAGATTCCTAGAACTAAAAATATACTTTAGATGCAAAATCTAAAGAAGAAGAATCTATCAGTAGATAAATCTCAGGTTTTCTACACCAGAAGAAATTGAGTGCCATTTTTAAAAGTGTAATCAATGGGTCCACTAACATTCTTTCTAAGGTATAAGTGGATTACATTCATGGATCATGCTTTTTTTCTTCATGTAAACAAATTTTAAATATCAACAGACACTTACACTTGGCTTGCTATTTGTTTTAGTTATCTCACTGCATGAAAGATCAAACTTATATTCCTCTCTTTTTTGAAGCATCAATATCATTCATATTCTAAAATGACTGGATGAATAAGCTAGGTTTTGACATTCCAGATATGCATTGTCTATAGGTTTATAGTTTTTGATTCTACAGTTCAGGAATGAGTTGTTCAAATGAAGTTTTTGAAAATATGATGTCAGTTACTTTTGTTTGTTTTATTTATTTTTGGTTTAAACTTTTGTCTTCAGAAGACCTTGAAGTATTCTATTGTTATATGAAGCTTTATGCATGGCTTTAGCATCTAGTAGTGAATTTATTGTGATCTGTTCTTAAGTCTTAGAGTTCATTTGAATGGTTCTGCAGTCTGCTGAACATTTCTTGCTAATTAAGAAAATGCATGTCTCATTTTGGAATGTCTAGGATGTCTGTGAAGTTAATATAAGTGAGAAGCACATGGATAAGAATAACTAGGTTATGACATTGCATAGATGCTAGTAGGTTTTGATTTTATAGTTCAAGAATGCATTGTTCAAATGAAGTTTTCAAAATTTTGCAAGTTCAACCTTAAAAGTATTCTAGTGTGCCATGAACTTTTATGTATGAATGTAGTAGGAGTTATTTGGTTGTGATCTATTCTAAAGTCTTAGAGTATATTTTAATGGCTCTGCTTAAGATTTCTCACTAATAAAGATCATCTCTTGTTTTGGAATGTCTAGGATGGTGGAGGAGGCTGAAAAGCTTAAAGATGAAGTAGAGGCACTGCAACAAGAAAAGTCAAGGTAAGAAGCTATTCTATGAACTTTGTTCCTGCAAGTTCGTCGTAAAACTTGTTCTTAATGGTACTATGTACCATTCTATGCATATGCATTCTGACTGCCATTTTCCCTCTTTCCATCTTAAGGTGCTCATGCCAGGAGAAAGAGGTTGACAGCTTTGAGAAGGATTTAGATATAACAGACCTGAAGGCTCAAGTAGTCAGCCTCAGTAGTATGGTTGAACAATTAAGATTGCACAAGGCTGAGCTTGATCATGGGAAGTCACAGGTTAGCAGAGTTGGATTTGGGCCATGCTTTTATAATTTGAATTTTAACTTATCCTACAGGATTTATGAGTTATTCTAAGCCTCTCAGTTATGTTGTCTGCTAATCAGGGCGTTAGGAGTCAGCATACTGCATCTGTTGGGAGCAGTTACAAGTTAGTGGAGGACATTAGTCCATCTGCATCAGAAAATTCCACAGTTGGAACATCTAAAACGGCAGCTCCAGTTTGCTGCTCATGCACTAAGAATTCTTTGTGCAAGACGATGAAATGCAAATGTCGATCCAAGGGTGGAAGCTGTGGTGCCTCATGTGGCTGTGCAGCATCCAAGTGCAGCAATAGGAAAGCAGTCCCAATCAAGTCGAGTGACTCGCCACTATCAGAGATTGCTAATGGCGTTCTGAATAGTTCAAACACCAGTGAAACAGTGAAGAGTAGCATAGAGGCTTCTGAAGGTGCAATGCTACTTCAGAGTGCACTAGTTCAGAAGCCTGCGAAACCCTTAACTGAAATTGGGAACATATTGGTATGCTTCATTAACCTTTTCGAGGTCCACTTTTTATTCTTAAGAAGCTTAAAATTTTGTAGTATCTGATAAATTAACTTAATTTTCTCTATTGAGAACTTTGCTTCCTGCTCTCTAATGGTGTTCTTACTAATTACTATATGGCCGGGATCTCTCTCGGTTCCTATTTTGACAAACTTTCAGAATTTTTGCTTTAAGGTACCTCTGACCCCTAATAGCTACTTTGTGCTTGCTGGGGTTCATTATCTTTTTTTTTCCTTGCTATAACTGAAAGTTCTAAATCCTACAGGTGAGTACAAATGCTGCAAAACCTGGCCCAAGAAAAAAGGGGAGAAAGCCAGCGATTCAGCTTGTTACTGTAGACCCAATTTCCTCAGTGCCAGTAAATATGGAAGGAAATAACAAATAACAGAAGGTTGGTCCTTTGCGAGTAAATGTCCCTTTTGGATAGTGAATTGATTGAGAAAGTTTTCACACAACAGTGGCTAGAAATTCCCCATTGTCCTTTGATCGTGAAGGCAAACAAAACAGAGCGAGAAATTAACTTTTTGATTTTACAAAATTCAGTGTAAACAATGACATCAAAGCAACTTCAAAAAAATTGGTTGTCTCTTTGGTGTATTTTAATATATGATATATCCATGCATTGTTATGTTTCTTTCTTTCTCTTCTTTATCACAAAGGTTTTGTATGGGCCTCATCGACTATACTTTGGCTGTGAATTTGGTCGACCATATAACCATTAGAAGTTGTCTAATTGTTTACTGCCTCTGAGGTTATTTTCAGCCTAGTGAAATATGGAAATGGTGCTTATGTAAAGCTTCCTACATTGATGAGGTTATAAATGGTGCTGTTTCTATTGAAGAATACGGTAACTAAGAAGTATGATGGGGAGAGAGAGAGAGAGAGATAACACCGCATGTATAGTGGTTCACCTTGCCCTTGAGGCAAGGCTACGTCCACTTAGAGATTTCTACTATGAGTGAGGCCAAGTGACCTTTGTAGTGATACAAGTATAGGGATCATGGATCCATCCTTTCTAAGGAGGGGAGGACTTCCCTTTATAGCTAAAGGAAGTCCCCATCTAGTTTACATTTCCGATGTGGGACAGAATACATATATTTACTTCTCTTGAAGGCCTCTTGGAGAGCATGGGAGGGTGGCCTCCCTACGAGGTACCGGCCGACCTCCACCATGACAACGTAGCTCGGGTGTCGGCCTACCGGATGCATGCCATAGGCGGGGCTAGCCATGTCGTGGGGCCCACCTATGAGGTCGTTGATTATGCTTGGCGGTATGTAATATAAGTGATATCAACAAGTCCCCCAAGTCCCCGAGTAAGAGGCGCTTCTTGGTTGGGGAGTTAAAATGTGATGCCGCCAAGTATAAGTGATGACCTTGTTGAGCGCTATACCCATACTAGTCCCCCAACTCCGTAAGTAAGAAGGGACTCTACGGGTATGTTGGTGCCCCGGGGCCCTCATCAAGCTAGTACCTGCAAATAAGATGAGTGCACACAAAGCATATTGATTGCGCTAGGGCAATCTAAGTGACATTTAAGTCAAATGCATCGAGGTGCATGAATGTTTATGTGAGATGCATGTTACACATGGTGTGGATGCTCATATTATGTAATGTTGACAAACGACGTATAAGTCAAAAATGTATGTGGTTGTGATAGCATACAAAGTGTGTATGATGCATAGATATGTGATGAACGTGATGACGCGTACATAGTGATATGTATATGTTGTATGCACGTGATACATATATGTTAGGATCGGGAGTGTTATTACTCGCCGAGTCCCCCAAGTCACGTAGTTAGTACAATCGAAGTTTAGGACTTGAGTTATGTTCGACGATACCGGTGAGGTTGAGCAAATAGCTCCGGCATCGTAGTATATATTGACAATACTAGCGAGACTATGGCGTGACCATGATAGTCCCCCAAGTATAGGTTAGAGGAAGGATCTCTGACTTACTTAACCCGAACGTATAAGCCATAACCCGATTGTTTGGCTTATGTGCAAAGGGAACGTAAGAGTTGAGCTCGCTCATGTTGAGTGGGTGTGAGTTTTGTCCTATGGTCTTATTAATGGGATGTAAAAGAAATTTAATTGTTGCGATCAACAATAGGTGAAAAATTTCAATATTTCCATTAATAGACCGTAGCACGAAAAGTATGAGCGTGAAGCTCAATGATAGTCCCGGTCGGGAACTACCTCCACTTGTAATAAGTGGTATGAATAAGTCCCCCAAGTATAGAGAATGCTCGGGAGGTGAGGGCTTGAGCCTATGGTTCCCGATGGGGTAGAATGAGGATTTGGGTCTCTGATACCCGGAAGGGTAGATTGAGGACTTGAGCCTCTGATACCCGGAAGGGTAGAATGAGGACTTGGGCCTCTGATACCCGGAAGGGTAGAATGAGGAGTTGAGCCTCTGATACCCGGAAAGGTAGAATGAGGACTTGAGCCTCTGATACCCGGAAGGGTAGAATGAGGACTTGGGCCTCTGATACCCGAAAGGGTAGAATGAGGAGTTGAGCCTCTGATACCCGGAAAGGTAGAATGAGGACTTGGGCCTCTGATACCCGGAAGGGTAGAATGAGGGCTTGATGCCTCTAGTACCCGATAGGGTAGCATGAGGGCTTGATGCCTCTAGTACCCGATAGGGTAGCGTGAGGGCTTGATGCCTCTCGTACCCGATGGGGTAGCGTGAGGGCTTGATGCCTCTAGTACCCGATAGGGTAGCATGAGGGCTTGATGCCTCTCGTACCCGATGGGGTAGCATGAGGGCTTGTACAGCGTGGCCCGGTGGGGTCACGTGAGGGCTTGAGCCTCCTTAGCCCAATGGGGTTGAATGAGGGCCTGTAGGCCTCCTTTACCCGGCGGCGTGGCCCCGGGTAGAATCAGAGATCGAGCCTTGTAACCCCGTTGGGGTATCCGGTAGCTTTCGCCTCCGGTACCTGGTGGCATGGCCCCGGGAAGAATGATGGCATTGGCCTTGTAACCCCGTTGGGGTATCCGGTAGCTTTCGCCTCCGGTACCTGGTGGCATGGCCCCGGGAAGAATGATGGCATTGGCCTTGTAACCCCGTTGGGGTACCTCGCCGATTGGAGAGGATTTGTGTAATGATATGACCTTGACTTACCCCTTGGGGGTACCGCGCTCGGGGCGAGGATTTATGAGATGCATGTTGCATTTATTTTAGTGAGTGTCACATGTGTATATGTAGCAATTTAATTGGATTGCAATTAAATTAAAGCTTGACATTAATACATAGTCGTAATAGATATGATATCGAGACTATCACATATCGTAGGCATGCTTAGATTATAGAAACCGTTATTTGAAGCATGTAAATAATTGCATTAGCTCAAATGTAAAAGTGTAAATGAGAACTTATCTTTTGCCGATTGGGGAGGTTGAAAATTTGGGATTGACCCAAATATCAAACCATGTTGGAGTCGTCCAAGTATAACGCTCCATGTAATCGACAAATGATCGTCGATAGTTTGTTTGGCTTTGTATGCACAAGAAGATGCCTGATTTAGAATGATTTTGCTTCCTCCGAAGGCGAAACAAAATAAGTGATTAGCAAGCTATTCATATGATTGAATTGATGAAGCACATATAATTTGCTTGTATGCTTTGATATAGTTTGAGAGATATAGTGACAATTTAAATCCATTTAAATAGCATGAAGGATCAAATTGCCCATGTAATTATGAAAATATATGATTAATCTTACGTGAGGAGATTAAATAAGGATGCTAAAAAGAAATTAGGAATTGATTGTATAACAATGATCATGGTTGGTGCATGACAAGTATGGCAACAGTAATCATGGGTAGCCATGGTAGGTAATTTAGTAACAATTTTCAAAGTGAAACCTAAAGAAGTAAAATATAGAAATAAAGTGAAGGTGCTGAATTTGAATTTGTGTTTGCATAGTGTGGCCAGACCACATATAAATAAAACAAAGTGTATGCTTGATTGTTGTGCCACAGATGAGTTATGCAAATGTATGTGTGACTGTGTGCATGTGTGGGATCATGCTTGACAAGTGTATCGTTGAGAACTTGAGATAGTTGACATGTGTGACTTGTGCCATAGAGTCGGTCATGCCTTACATGTGTGTCTTGAAGTTGATAATCATGCATGAATTGAATCTGTGCTCTGAACTTGGTCAGCGAGCAAGTGAATGGCAGCCATGTGTTTAGTGAGAGAAATAGAGTGAGCTGTGCAAGTATATTTCAGTGGCAAAAGCTCAATCCTTTATATACTACAAAAATAGATTGATAGATATATAAATATAAGTTCATGATTCAAGGTGGCACATTGAATCATATGCATACCTCTATAAGAGATTGGATGAAGTAATGGAATGACTTGTGCATGGGAAGACAAGTGTGATAATGCTATTGCTACGTGGGAACACATTAGTAGACTAGCAAATCGTGTCTGTAAGGAATACATGACAAGTATCTGTAGTAGAACTGTATTGTTTGCATGCATATATATGTCTGGAAGTTATCGTATGCTTTAGTAAGCTTGTGTATCAGAAATTCAGAATCGAAGTGAACATGCTGAGAGACATCATATATAACTGAAGCATGTTTTGAGCTTTTTATAAAGGATAGCAGAATGAAAGACTTATCTCCAGGAAAGTGGCCGAGCAGGTGCACAGAGTAGATATCTCGGTGCCCAGAATTTTTTTGTTCAGATGAGTGAAGACCTCATTACCGATGGGATCAGTAATTTCCATGATGATGGATTTCAAGGTTCCCATTATGAGAGAGACCGGGAAGACATCCCTGGGAGTGGACTGTAGATGAGTCCGACCTCCACTGGTGCCCGAAGCAAATATATATGATTTTTTTTTTTTTTTTTTTTGAACCCCGGACGAGTGGCTGATACATTCCCGGAGACTAAGAGTTGGAGAGGGTCAGCGGGTTCCGGAAGCAAGTTCCGGGTTGGGTTACCGGGGGGTGCAGGCTGCCGGGTTCCGGGTTTGTCACCGAGACATGATGAAGAGATTACCGGTGAGGTAACCAGGATGAGCTTCCGGGGAGCGAAGTAGCTGGCTAGGAGAGCTGTCGTTGAAGATGATCTGGGATTCCTGGGTGCCCAGAGAAGTTCGTTTCTTTTTTTGTGAACGGTACTTGGCCAAATTGAATACCGGCTTCATGAGTTTCATATGCTGAAGACTGGTCAGCGAGACCAAGACAGAGCACCGAGAGCAAAGGGTACCGATAAGGGCAGCTGGTAGTACCGGTGAGGGCAGGGGGTATCGGAGACAGCGGTAGCTGTGTTGCTAGCGGTACCGGAATCGCAATTGAGTTCGGGAACTGACTATGCCGGCCGGTCCAGATAGGATCGGGGTCTTGCCTGTCGAGCGAGTTGAGCGAAAGTCCCGGCCATGGAGATTTCTCAAGCACGTATGGGTGCCCAGAGAAGATTTTTGGGTGCCGGAAGCACGTTGAGTTCCCGGAAGCAGAGATATCAATAGGGGTATCGGTGGCTTGAAGCCTGAGACTGCCGGTGAGCAAGCTGCTAAGTTCTTACCGGTGTGCATGAGGCAGGAGGCTGTTCGAGGATCGTCGAGGTGAAGTTCCCGGTGGGGTACCAGAGTTCGTGCATCTGGACGGAGGTTTCTCAGAGACTGGAAGAGGCACCGAGACCGAATATGAAGGCAACGTTGCCTCCCTCAAGGCACCACAGCTGTGAGCCTCGAAGCTTTGGGTGTACTGAGTAAATGTTCATGCGGCCCTCCCTTTTTTTTTTTTTTGGAATCGGTACTCGGTGAGAGATACCGCTGAGTTTGCAATAAGCAAGGTACCGCTGCAGATGCATGGGCAACTGGGGAGATGAAGTGCTGGGGAGAGAAGCTCTCTTCTCCCCCTTGTTTTTTTGTGTCTGTTGCCCGAAGTGAAGGAGACCAGCGAGTACCGGTGATGACAGCGGGTACCGGTGAGGCAGCAGGTACCGGTGATGGCAGGGGGTACCGATGATGACAACGGGTACCGATAAGGGCAGCTGGTACCGGTGATGGCAGGGGGTATCATGAGGCAGACCAGAGCGGGTGGGTTGACGTATGGGACTATATGGCTAGACCTTGATTCTTTAATTGGTAGCGGGGTGTTGTATGGCAGCATGATATATTTTATTCTATGATAACTTGCATGGCAGCATGTATGTAGTGATTGCAGTTGTGCACATAGTGACCGAGTAGATCAATTATAGACATGTACCTGAGGTTGCTCAAGTTGCTGCAAGGTTGCATGCATGTGTGAGAGCTGCTCGTGCAAGCAGCTACACGGCTACTCGTTTGAGGCCCAAAGAGTTGAGGGTGTGGGGTGTGTGCATACCCGCTGGCTTGTGAAAGTACCGGAGGCTTAGGGATGGAGGTACCGCTGACTTATGAAAGTACCGGAGGCTTAGGGAGGGCGAGGGGTGTCCGGCATGTACCCATGTATCCGATGACCTTTGGTACCCGTACATGACTCGTTGTACCCATCCATGACTCTTGCTCAAGGTCGGAGGCTCGTTACCCAAACTTAGGGACCCTCCTTCTAGCGCCAATGTTTCTACTGAAGAATACGGTAACTAAGAAGTATGATGGGGAGAGAGAGAGAGATAACACCGCATGTATAGTGGTTCACCTTGCCCTTGAGGCAAGGCTACGTCCACTTAGAGATTTCTACTATGAGTGAGGCCAAGTGACCTTTGTAGTGATACAAGTATAGGGATCATGGATCCATCCTTTCTAAGGAGGGGAGGACTTCCCTTTATAGCTAAAGGAAGTCCCCATCTAGTTTACATTTCCGATGTGGGACAGAATACATATATTTACTTCTCTTGAAGGCCTCTTGGAGAGCATGGGAGGGTGGCCTCCCTACGAGGTACCGGCCGACCTCCACCATGACAACGTAGCTCGGGTGTCGGCCTACCGGATGCATGCCATAGGCGGGGCTAGCCATGTCGTGGGGCCCACCTATGAGGTCGTTGATTATGCTTGGCGGTATGTAATATAAGTGATATCAACAGGTGCATATACATTTGATATGCTTTTCTGATCTCATTTTGACAAGCTAACATACAAGCTAGCTTGGTTTCCGGTGACATTCATTTATTTTCTTTGTTTTTAATCCTTGATCAGATTAGTTCTATTGCTTGCGTTTTTTTGTTTTTGGGTTGAATGGTGATAGCTAGGTGTGGTGTTCAATTGCTAATTATACTTCCAGAAAAAAAAGAAAAAAAAAAGAACAAAATAAGAGTTAGCTAGAATTGATTGGGTTAAAGGGTAGGTTGATTCTGTTACAATGTTAAGGTTAGGGAGTTGATGGTGACAATGTAAACAAGCACAGATATTCTGCTAGTGTACGATGTTAATCAAAAACCAAAACATATGCGCAAGTACCGAAATTAAAAGAATGGAATTGTATTAGAAGCCAATGTCTAAATTACAACAGAAGTTTTACACTTGCATAATCTACTAGAAAGAATAAAAGAAGAAAAAAAAATGAGAAAGGTCAAGCAGAGCAGCTTTTGATCTGGAGCAGCTAGAGTCCCTCTACAAGAAAATTCTGAACACTGGTGTTTCACAAAGGCTTGTCCTGCGTACTGGAATAGTGATAAAGACTCGGTGAAACCAAAAGGGACTGTGGTCTGACTTCAGTCTAAGGAACTGTTGAACAACACATCAGGAAACTCCTGCCACCATGAAATATATTGCATACATGATTTGTCAAACCTCGCTTTCTTACAGCTCCCATTAACCATACGTCTTCTTAAACCAGGCAGTCTGAGATGATGCAATAAACCCTAGGTGAATTAAGCAGTTCGAATCCATCCAGCAAGCAAGTCCAAATCAACACCTCCATATTTTACAGACGCATAATTGTTGATGTTTCCTACCAGCATTGAAGGAAGACTATGAAGAGAAAGAATATCATCCAAATATACCCAAAGACCGTTCCTGACCATAAACAGAAGTATCCAATCCAAACCCTGATCATTAGAAACTACACCAGTGATAGCCTGATAAAAGGAGCAAGTGCTAGCAGTTTGACTCCACGAGAATCCCAAAGGATCCAAATACGTTCAGAGAATCCCAAAAGCATCAAAAATTCTATATATTGCCACCAATTCTCTGCTCAAATAGACCTAACATATCAATTAAATAGAACTTCTGAAAATCACTAATAATACTAGAGGAAGTTTTAGCACCAGCATTCCAACATTCAGACTGGGAACGTCCAAGAGAAGACATGATTTCTACTTGAGTAAGAAAACTCCTTCAAAGCATCATCATTAGCATAAGCAGCTACACTGGCCTGATTATGAGGCACAAATGACTCTCACAATCACAAGAAATCACCTTAACATATCTTCATCCTCATTTTTACCATCAGATTGGGAGGGCAGTGGCCCACTAGTAAGGGAATAAGATGAAGGAAAAATATCAATCACCATACTGCTACTTTTAGGCGAATAGCCTATCTACCTATGGCACTTGTAGGGTTGCAGAGGTTGCAATAGTTTTTTTCAAGGCCTTCCCACCTTCTTCTTACCACCAGTGGTCTTGAGCATTAGACACAGGAGCAACAGTAGCTGAAGTAACGAAGTTGCCTTAGAGCCAACGAATAGCCTATCTACCTATGGCACTTGTAGGGTTGCAGAGGTTGCAATAGTTTTTTTCAAGGCCTTCCCACCTTCTTCTTACCACCAGTGGTCTTGAGCATTAGACACAGGAGCAACAGTAGCTGAAGTAACGAAGTTGCCTTTAGACCCAACTGGATCAGGAAGAGAACTCTTATGGTTCCTTTTAAGCAGAACATTCCATGATCCGACTACCTCAGAATCCTTACAAGATTGAAGCACATGAAATCTGGATCCAATAGCAATATTCGCTGCAGATGAAAGAGGCTTTTTTTTTTTTTTTTTCGCATAAAGGAGATGGTAGGTTGAATTGAAGTAGGGTGAACTCTGTAGCTTCCCAGGCATGGGAACAATAGAAGCAACATTCTTCTTAATGCTTTTCCTTTTAATCAGAACATTCCATGATCCCAAAGCCCCAAACCAACCATATTAGCATCCTTCAGAATCTTCCCAACAGTAGTATAAGGTAAAGAGCTAGAGCTAGTAGGCGTAGGAACATCAACAACATTATCCATAGGAGTCACAGGTATCTCGGAATCATCATTCTCAACACACCATCTCTAACATGCCCAATTGACCAACATTTATAGCAAACTGGTGGAAGATTCTCATACTCAAGTTGGGTGTAATAATCCTCAACACACAAAATTCAGATTGTTTAGATCACTTTCAACACAGAAACTTGCATATTTACCTGGAACCTGTGAAGCCATATGACTGTCCAACCTCGCATGTTTCAGAGAATGAGCCCCTACGGAACGTATCCACATTGGCTTTGCACTAACTGTCAATATCTTCACAATACTAAACAAAGATATTTTTTGTTTTGTTTTTTTTTCTCTTTTGATTTTTCTAACAGTGCTAATAGAGAAGGAAAAGATAAAGTGAAATGACAGCAATGTATAACTTTCTAACTATTTGTTTGTAAGGTTCAAATCGAAAGCTAGTGTGATGAAAAAGAGAACAACTAATGATGTAGTAAATACTAATCTAGATTCTTATTCAATCTCTTCTGGTTGTCTCAAGAATGTACCCCAGCTTTGAAAACCATGATCTCTTGTTTGCTGGAAGTCTCTGCTGAAAGACAAGAGAGGGTACAGAGCTCGAGAAAAAGGAAACAAAAAGAGGAAGATTTTGTCATCAATTTGGTATAAGAAACCACACATGAATGTTTAATTTGGTTAGACTAAAGGGACTACAATAACCCAATTCAATCAATGAGTATCTAAAATTAAATTTGCCTAAAAATGTGCACTAACTAGAGATTGGTTTCATAGCAAGAAACCCAATCAGAGAATAAAATACCTCAGAATGTGCGCACTAACTAACCGCAGTTGTCCTGGCGGCAGATAGATGAAGCTTGATGAGGGAAAATCGAAGCGGGGATTTCCTTTGGAATGACCAGAGTGGGACGTGGCTGCTAATCTTGTTGTTCATTTCTTGAGAACGAGAGGGAGAACCCAAGTCATCTCCAGTAATAGTTCTCCGCCTCTTTAGTCTTGGAATTTGACCAGATCTCTTCCTTTTCATCATCACATCAGAAACAAGATTAGATCTTTTCTTTTTGGGTATACAGAAAGCCAACAAGTCAGTCCTCCTCTTAGAAATAGAAAGATTGGACCTTTTCTTCTTGGGAATGAAGAAGGCCTTCTCCAGATGAGCGGCCAGCAAGCCTTTCTTTTTCAAAACCCTAAACTCCATCAACATCTGAATCGCAACAACTTCGCAAGATTTCACAGAAGAAGAAGAAGAAGCCCTTGTGTAGGAATCAGAGGCAGCAAGATCTGCAACCTCCGAGAGGAGATTCAACCCAGAATTGCCCATTGTTTCCGTCACAAATTCCAACGCAGATCAATCCCTAAATTCCTTGTGGGTTGGGAATTAGGGTTTTCTGGGTTGGGGGAAATTGAAGCAGAGAGTCTGGGTTGGGGGAAATTGAAGCAGAGAGAGAGAAATGGGAATTAGGGTTTTCTGGGTTGGGGGAAATTGAAGCAGAGAGAGAGTGAAGTGGGGAGTTAATATACAGGGAGAGAAATATGACCGTTATTTTGCCGCGTAAGGCAATTGACACGTTTTCTCGGCCAACTATCCCAGAAGTCAAACGGTCAACAATGAGTAAGGTAGTAAGGTTTTTTTAATTCCTCAACTCGTTGATGAGGATGATGATGATTTTAACACTAATGAAGTACCCAAGTGATCGCTCTTTGAACTTGATCATCTTGCTATCCAGATTTATAATAAATTAAAGCCTCTTCCTTTCATGTTATTTTCCTTGTTCCGATGAGAAGCAAGCATAGACATTTTCTTCTTAGGTATAATGAAGCTCAACAAGTTCGTCCTCTGATTGGAGCATAAAATGCGACAATTTATATTGTTTATTTTCACATATTTTTGTTATGCTAATTTTCTTATTATATAGTTTTAACTTTGTTTTATTATTTTAGATGTCTTATGGAGCAAAGAACAAAATAAAGGAGATAAGCATGTGAGAAGCATATGCAATGTAACAAGAAGTTTATCCTAGGCATGTGCAAGGCACATGTGGTGCTGAAGATGGAAAACTAAAACCATGATTCAATATGAAAACTTGATTGAAGAAATGAGAACTCAAGAAGCAATTCCTGATGCAACTAGGGAATGATTTCGTGAATAATGGAGGAACCTAGAAGTTTGCTTCAATAATCCTACAAGTCCTATTAGGCTTATGTTTCAGGCTTTTATGATGCAATTAGATAAGGTGGTATGCTTCCATTGGTCTTACTTATGCATCAATCAGAATACTTAAAGGAGACTTGGAATTCAAGAAGAATTCATGGAAGGAAAGCATATAAAAAGAACGTCTTTGTGCCATTGAAGTTTGCCAAGAAAGGTTCATATATACCTTTGCCAAGAAGGGGTCTCGACTTAGAAGAGTAATAGTATGTGGCTCGTTTGATTGATTCGACCCGAGTGTTTCAGCCGTGCTTAGTGGCTAATCTCTCTTAACAAGCAGTCGTCGTACCCTCAACGACTCTTCAACCTAACCCTCGACGGCTCTGTGTGATCTTCTCTCTCTCTTTCTACAACATACACTTGTGCCCTAGCTCATCTGATAGGACCCGCCCCGGAATTCACCCTGAAATCCGAAGTAGTCTTACGGGGCCCACCTTTACTGAAAATTCAGCAGCACTTCCCCTAAAAATGGACTACCCAATCCTGCAGAAAACAACTGAACACTTCTAATCATACAAATTGAGTTTCAACCCCTGGAGCCTAGCTACCTGCTCTTCATAACCACAACCGCCCACCCACTGAAACATAACAGGGGTCACAGCCTCTCGGGTCTCTGTGAATTATAAATATAACAAATCATAACACATATTCAACACAAATTCATTATACATGAATATAATTCTCATCCTGCCATAGCATTAGTCGACCTCGATAATTCAAACCATACTTAGATATACACTTGATAAGTGGTCAAAAATGCAGTTATATCTTCATAATTGCTTAGCTATTGAGTATTTTGTTGGTCTAAATTAATTTAATTATATCATATTCTTGATTTATTACGTTTGGGATTTGGATGATGGAATTGGACAATTAAAGGCCCAAAGGAGTTGCTGTACTTGGAGGTGGACATGTTGACTTTATTGGTTAATTGCCTTGTATAATTATCTTTAAGGAGGGGATAAGTGTTCCACGTGACCTGTTCTCCATCCTTTCTTCTAATCATTTGAAGGCACCTCCCCTTTGCCTTGCCGCAGCCTAAGCTCTCCAAATACTCAGATTCAATTGCCTTCTAATTAAGGGGGATTGAAGGGGTACCTAGCAATTATGAAGAGCCCAACTCCTACAAGCTCCTTGAAGTCAGCAGAAAGAAGAGTTCAATTACAATTTAATCTCTTCATGAATTGGGGGATTTTGGCCTACGTGAAATCAGGAAGTTCATTCAAAAGAGGATGTCTTCAGGCATTAGATGTCGACAAAGGGTTGGGCAATCAACAACATATAAGAAAAGGTTTGGGTAGATTGGTTTCCTCTCTCTCCTTTTCCTCCTACGTACCTCAGTTCATTTGCTACGTTGTACTCCTCCAAACTCATGGATCATTTTGTGGCTTTCATTTTTCTCATGAAGAACTAATCTCCTAGCTAAGGCTAGGGGAGAAACCTTGGATTCCCTATGTAGTTTTTATTAGTTCGATTCGACAAGAACTTCAATGCAAATTCAGTTTTTGGATATGTTCAAGTTTAATTTCTGTGTTTACTTTTTGATTGATTGATGGGTATTTGATAATCTATTTCATAGGATCAGCCATGTTTTTCCTATTGTGTAGTAAAAATATCCATGCTTTTGAGACTAAGTAGAGTTGCAGGTTGATAAACAATTCCAACGAAATTGTTTCTTGATAGGTTGTTGCCATAGGTACAGTTTATACTTGAACTATTCCTAGAGAAATTGATTGGGCCTTGTGTATTTGAACGACCTTAAATTGAATTCATCTTTAGTGTCAGTTTTCTTGAATAAGTTATAAGGAAAAGAGTTGAATTGATATGATTGCATAGGAGATTTAAGGTGGAACCTCGAAACCTTAGTGTCCGTCATTATTGAATTCAATTCTCTTCAACTAAACTCACTTAAATTGTTTTATTTTTAGTTTATTCATAATTCTGTGTATTCTCTCACTGCTCTCGGTGGAACGACACTCATACTTTTGAGTCTATACTACTACGCGACTCCTGCACTTGGGATTAGCAAGCAATTTTTGGCGCTGGTCGCCGGGGAGCGTTTGACGAAGCACGCAGAATATTTCTACATTTGGTACATTCGTTCCATTTTCTTTTTAATTTTGTTAGTGTTAGTTAAATTAGTTAATTTGTTTTCATTCTTATGCATTATAGAGACCAGTTAGGTAGATTTGCTAAAAAGCCCGAATCTGAAACTTTGTTTGGAAATTTGTTTGAGTCTTCGAGTTCATCTGCATCATCTGTAAACATGGAAGAAGATGAAAATAATAATGTAAACAATGACCAAAACAATGTTCTGAATAATGTGCTCAACAATAATCTGCTTCCCCCACCTCCTCCACCTAGAACTTTGCAGACTTACTTGCATCCTGCACATAATGCTCAGCCTTCTTGCATCATGTTACCACCTAACATGCCCAACATTGATTTTAGACCTGGCATTGTTCAACTCTTTCCTGCATTTCATGGAGTGGAAAATGAAAATCCATATGTGCATGTGGGATCAAGAATCAAGAATCATGTCAAGAATCATCACGGCCACCAGTTCATCCCCTCTCTCCTAGTGCTACTACGACAACCATGACCACCAGTACATCCTCTCTCTCCTAGTGTCTCCCTATGGATGGTCACCAGTACATCCCCTCTCTCCTGGTACCACAATAACAATCTCAGTCATCAGTTCATCCCCTCTGTTCTGGTGCCACTGATCGACACCACTAATCCATCCCCTCTCTTCTAATGTCTCCAACAACATAAGTCATTCAATCAATTTACGAACAACAATCTCAACAAACGATCATCACAACCAACTGAAACAATTATTACAATCACAATATAATACTACTCGATCAATAATTAATACATCCACGATCATACAATAAACCCAAAAATCATAACAATTACTCAGATTCATAATATTCATCAGAAATTAAAGATCACTATCAACACATAAATTCAATTAATCATCGACAATCATAAATCACAAGTAATATAATCTGAATATTTATAAAAGATCATCAACCACATGCGAAATTGAGTTCAAGAGATCGCAAGTCATGGTTAACATTCAAATCCGAGACTCTCGTTGGAAATGAATTAGTATTAACTAATTACGAATTCAAACGAAACAGAAATTCCGATCGATCTTGAAATTCGACGTATTCCTATCAAACTATGTCCACACGATTGTAACATCGTGCTTTGCACAGTGGAATAACATGGAAGGTCAGAAGCAGCGGCACGCACCCCTACGCGCCGCCACCAGCAGCGGTACCTGGGGCCCACGCACCACTGACCAACCCCGACCCGGGTCACAATACCTATGTCAAAATCATCATCTCAACAAGCACAACAACTTTCATAACTGCAACAAAGTCCATTTTCTAGTTTAGAGACCTGAATTTACCTCGAGAAGAATGAGGCTGAAATCGCTCAAATCCAAAATTCGTCTTCCTCGGGTTGAATTGAGATGTGAAACTTGGAAGGTTAGTAGAGGATCTCCATACGAACAAGCCCAGTTGATCTCCCCTCCTAATTGGGCCACAGTTGGCCAGAATTTGAAGAAAACACTGAAAAAGGGGTCTGACTTTCTTTGCTTCGATTCATCGTCTATGGTGAATCATAGGATGCAAGACATATATGGATGGAAAGCTTATTTCAAGACGAAGAGAATTGTACCAATTTCATGGCCATAGGTGGCCGGAGGAAGCGGCTGCGACGCTGGGAAGCTACGCCGGCGAGAGAGGAAAATTCTGAAAATTTTAGGGGCCTCCCCGAAATGGAAAGTCAGCTTGCTATTTATAGAACATGATTTCAGCATAATTATAAAACTGCCACTGTGAAACCCTTATAACTTCTTCGTTACAACTCTGATTTTAGCGTGCCACGTGTCTATGAACTCAGTTTAACGTCTTCTACAACTTTCATGAATGAAGCTTCCTAAAAAACTGAGTTGAACAAAAAGTCAACTTTTAGAGCCACTAAATGATCAAAATGAAGGTGAAAAGTAAAGATTTTATTTGTTTGCCTTACGAATGACCTGTAAACGTGTAAATTGAGGTACGAGACGTAACATCATCCTTGGAGCTTTTGAGAATCACAAAAATCCTGAAACATAACATCTTGGCGTCATCATCACCATTTGGAGTTACTTGTGTTCAAGTGCTTCACGGCTACTTCATGGCTACCATCTCCATCCATCTCTGTTTTTGATTTTGTGGTAAACATTCAATTATGTTTTTCTTTGTGATTTCAAAAACCATGTTGAACTAAATCCATTGTAGTTAGGGGTTGTTTTGATGCCCCAATTATATGAAAGTCAGACTTTTATTTTCTTAAATGATTCACTATCTTTTGTGAATGATTGATTAATTGGTTTTGGTTGATTGATATCTTTTATGGTTTCAAACATGAAGTGTATGCATGTAATTGAAGCTAGACTTAAACTAATAACTCACCTAATATTTTTCTGAACTTAAGTCGAGTGCATCATGCTTCTAGGATTTGCACTTTTCAAAGTCCTCCTAATTTAGTTGTGGAAGCCTTGCTTGATGATACTTTAGGTGTTTCTAGACCTAGGCATGTAAAAGCCATCTTGGCTAGTTTGTCTGTTCTTGTTTGGGATTTTTGCCTCCATTTTACCAAATATATATATATATATATATATATATATATATATATATACACACACACACACACACACAAGTCTATTAAATAAAAGAAAATAATATGACAACTCATATATATCATACGGTGGATGATGCTCGTAGAGGAGTGTCACCCCATCAACCTAAAGATATAAAGGGAATTACAATCACTACTCTCACTCTCACTCGGTGTTTCTTAATTTTTCAAACGAATCCGATCAAAAAAAAATCCTACCCTACCCAATGGATCCGAATCCGTCACGCTTCCCTATCCTCTCCTACATCCTGGCCCATCTTCCCTTCTTGGGATCCAAGCCATCCACCGCCGTTATCTCGACCTCGTGTCCATTTACATATGCAATCCAGCCACTGCTCAAAGCGAGATCGCTGACCAGATGCCTCTTTTCTCTGACCGGAAAGTTATTGTCGCTGCTCATGGATGTCATCATTGGTGACGGGTCCATGATTGGTTTAGGTTGTAGGGAGGAGAGTGGAGAATTTATGTTCACCACTGGTCATTCCAATATTTTGTAATTTGGCCTTTTTTGAATAAATGAATCACTCATTCTATAAATATATATATATATATATGTGCACCTTCAAATGGATTATGTTCAATAAACGACTTAACAATAACCAATGTGGATGTTACGAGATTTTCTCTCCTCTCCAAAACCCTAGCAAACGGCGACCTCATCGTTTTTCCCCTACCAACCTCTCGTCTCCCTCCTCTGTGGCCTCCATTAACGATGTCACTGCTAGCTTTGCTGCCTCATTGGCCCTCACTGATGGAGGTCAAGCCCCAGACCAAGGAAAGATTGGTGGAGGCCCTGTACGCAAATCCTCCTAATCTTTTCTCCTTGGAAAATCCCTCACTTTGCAAGCCTGTGGACTCTGCAGCCTTCAAGTCTCACTTACTCCAAACATGGATGGTGGTAAGGGACTTTAGGGTGCAGGAAAGAGATGACAACCTTTTCTTGTTCTCATTTGAATCAACCCAGGAATGGAATAAGGTTCTTAGAGGAGGAGTTTGGTGCTTTGATCGTGCTCCAATTTGTCTGAAGGAGTACGACGGGGTACTCCCTATTGCTGAGGTTCCGATGAAACATGTTCATATCTGGGTTAGGGTTTCGGATATTCCTCTGCAGTATAAAGAACCTGACAACTTTATTCTCATTGGGAATCTCTTGGGAGTTTTCTAGATTATGATAAGAAAGAGTTTCAGAAAGGAATTATTCATATTTTCTTCTCACATGATATCTCAAAACCTATTATGCTTAAGCGTAAGATCTTCTTGACTGCAGGGGTTGAACCTGTATTGAAGTTTCAGTTTGAACATCTCAAGGGAAGATGCTTACAATATGGCCTTATTACTAATTCAGGGACCAAGTGTGAGGAACCTAATGCGGCAATCTCCGCTTCTAGGGTTTTGCACTTTGGTGGTCCTTCTACATCTGGAGGATCCTTCTCATTCTCGGCCCAGAATAGCCGAGAATTACCCAAGCCTTCCTCTACTTTGTGGAAGAAAAAGAAACATGTTATTAAGAGGTTGGAGAGATCAACATCAGGTTTGGACCCATCTGTTGATACCGTGCAAGGCACGGTAGAGGAGGAGGCTGCAGCAGGCCTTGGCTGCTGTGCATGGTGTGGAGGCCTCGGGTTCTGCATCTATGGATGTTGCTTCTGACTCCACTACTCCCGCACAAGTTATGCAGATGGAGACTAGGTTTACAAGAAAAGAAAGAGGAATGGAGATTGTACTCCCTCCCCAAAGAAGTTCAAAACAATTATGGGTGGTAAACTTCTTACTTTTCAAGTAGATGCTTTTGGTCTGGTTGAAGTTGCAGACAATGAGAGTGAGCAGGGAATTTTAAAGAAGAAGGTAGGTAGACCTCTTGGGAGCAAGAACAAGAACCTCGCCCACAAAAGAAGGTGAATGGGGATCCATTGCGTCTCACTTATCCTACTGCTGCTGCTATTCAGGAGGTTAGCCCTATGGATAAGGGCAAAGTGAAGTTCTAAGCCTTATGTTTCTCAGTACCTAGCATTTGGATTCTAGTCTTTTGCTATTTATGTTTAGCTTATCTAGTTGTACATCAATTGAGGTCTCTAGGCGAGTAGAATTGCTCTAGCAAGGATTTAGGTAAGTGTTAGATTTGTGTTCATATGGCTATGTCTTAAAATTGTGCTAATTTGGTTTACAATGAGAGTTACTTGTCATTTGCTTGGCAGCTTGTGTCATCTAGGTTTTATTTTGTATAAAACAACATATGATGTGCGTGCGTGCCTCCTGGCCATGAATAAATAACGATATTATCTATACTATTATTAAGAGAACCCACTTTGTTATCCAAAGTGGCTGTGAATTTACGTAAATATCCTTAGACTATAGGTTTAATTTAAAATATTTTTTAATATATGAGAGGTGTTATGGTAAATAGCAAAATATAAATATAAATAAAAATTCAGAAAAAAAAAGAAATTCATCCCACTTTCTATAGATATAACTTATCACATCTTACAGTTGTAACTTCCTACTTTTTTTTTCTCTAAAAAGTAAAAATAAAAATAAAACTGTTTAACACATGCATCGCATGTGCCAATAAAGACTAGTCTATTTCTTAAAAAAAGAAAAAACAAAAAAATCCATATGAGAAGTCTATCCAATAAATAAATTCATATGACGAGTCATATATTTACCATACAGTGAGTGATGCCCGTAGAGGAGTGTCACCCTCTCAACCTGAAGGTATTTAAAGAATTTTTATCACTATTCTCTCTCTCACACTCTGTTTCTAAAGAAAACGATGTGGTGAAGAAAAACTATTCTTTATTGATTTTTTCTTCAATACAGTTGCCTACAACTTATACACACTTTGCTGATACTCGATCCACAATTCTAGGGAATCAGTATGGTAATACAACTCAGACTATCAATCTAGGATACCAGAATGACTACAATCCTAATCTAGGATATTGCAATTATTTCATTCCTAATTACACGGGATTCTTTCCCTCAATACTCCCCCTCAAGTTGGAGTGTATGTTGATCACTCTCAACTTGCTCAGCAGCATAGTAAACTGGTTTGAGCTCAACGGTTTGGTAAACAAGTCAGCTGGTTGCTCCTTGGTTCGGATGTGCATTGTTTTGATTAGTCCTCTTTGCACCTTCTCACGCACAACATGACAATCTATTTCAATGTGTTTTGTACGCTCGTGGAACACTGGATTGGAAGCAATGTGGATGGCAGCTTGGTTATCACAGAATAGCTTGACCGGTTGTGTATGTCCAACATTCAAATCCTTGAGTATGTTTCTCAGCCACGTTACTTCACAGCAAGTGGTGGCCATGGATCGATATTCTGCTTCTGCACTTGATCTTGATACGGTGCTTTGCTTCTTGGTTTTCCATGAAATGGGTGCTTGTCCAAGAAAAATACAGTAACCGGTTGTGGACCTTCTTGTATCTTTACATCGAGCCCAATCTGCATCACAATATGCCTTAAGCTCTAATGTTCCCGTCGAAGGCAGGAGTATGCCTTGTCCTGGTGTGTGTTTAATATATCTCAGCACCCTATGCGCTGCCTCAAGATGGGGCTGCCTCGGTGTGCCCATGTATTGACTCAAGATATGAACAGGATACACAAGATCAGGCCTTGTAATGGTGAGATAGATGAGCCTCCCTACTAGCCTTCGGTACTGCGCTGGATCCTTCAATAAGCTTCCGTCTCCTTGTGTAAGAACTAGGTTTTGTTCAAGTGGGAATCGGGAAGGCTTAGCCCCTAAGAATCCAGTATCTTCAAGAATTTCCAGAGCATATTTTCTTTGACACAAGGCAATCCCTTGTTTAGATCTTGCTACCTCTATTCCAAGAAATTACCGAAGCTGCCCCAGGTCCTTGAGTTTAAATTGCTTCGAAAGAAACTCTTTTGTCTCTATGATGGCTTTCAAGCTGCTTCCGGCCAAAATAACATCATCCACATAAACCAACAAGGCTATGAAGTGACCTGGTGTGTTTCGGACGAAGAGAGAATAATCTGACCAAGACTGTTGAAAACCGGCAGACTTGAGAGCTGTAGAGAGCTTCAAAAACCATTGTCTTGAGGCTTGCTTCAAGCCGTATAAGGACTTATGAAGTTTACAGACACGAGACTCCCCCTTTCGTCCGAAACCAGGTGGAATGTGCATGTAGACATCTTCATAGAGATCACCATTCAGGAAAGCGTTGTTGACATCTAATTGATGGAGATGCCAACCTCGTAGAGCTGCAAGACTTAACAGAACACGGACCGTAGTTAGCTTAGCAACTGGAGCGAAGGTTTCTCTATAATCAACACCCTCAACTTGACTAAACCCTTTAGCAACGAGGCGTGCCTTATATCTCTCAACTGTGCCATCAGGATTGTATTTGATTTTGTACACCCATTTACATCCAATGGGTTTCTTGTGAGCCGGGAGAGGGACCAAACTCCATGTTCGATTTGCTATAAGTGCTTTAATCTCATTCTGCATGGCCTCTCGCCATTTTGGTTCTTGAACAGCCTGTGAAAAGGAAGTGGGTTCTCGCTGCAGAGTAAGCTTGACAGTGAAGGCTTTGTGAGCAGGGGAAAGCTTATCATAAGCAAGTACAGTGGAGAGAGGATGGATAGTACCTGAGGAAGGAGTCATGACCTCGCTCGAAGAAGACGACGGGACAGGACGTGAGGGAAGAGCTGCCTCAATATGGAAGTCCTGCAACTTTGTGGAAGGCTTGGTTGGACGAGAAGAGCGTCGTGGCAGGAGTTGGACTCTGAGGCATAATCTGAAAACAAGAAAACCAAAACCAATTCCTCAATGGCAGGAGATGACGTTTTGAAGATAGAGCAGAACAAGAATTCAACCTCTGCTTCACAGAGAAACCCCGAACCATGGGAGAACCCAAATCACCCCCTCTTTCTCCATCATTCAGATCAACCTGGCGCAACTCTTGTGTCCCAACCACTGATGGAAGATAATTACACCACATGGGTCCAGTCTATGAGCATGGCCCTGACTATCAAGAATAAGAAAGGCTTCATTGATGGGACTCTCAAGAGACCAACACATAATCCTACTGAGCAGCAACAATGGGATCGATGCAATACCCTTGTCAAGACTTGGCTACTTGGAGCAATGTCAAAGGAGATCTCAAGCAGTGTTATTCACTGCAAAGAAGCGAGAGATATGTGGACTGAGATTCAGGAGCGGTTCTCTCATACGAATACAGTTCAACTATTTAATATAGAGAATGCTATTCATGACTGCGAACAAGGTGCAAATTCAGTTACAGCATTTTTCACAAAACTTAAAAGTCTTTGGGATGAAAAGGATGCCCTTTGTACTTTTCCACCATGCCAATGTGAAGCAGCTGCTGAAGTCAAAGCCTCTCTAGAAACACAGAAGACTATGAAGTTTCTGATGGGACTTGGTGAGAGCTATGCAACCATTCGAAGTAATGTAATTGGAATGGATCCACTTCCAAATGTAAACAAGGCTTATGCCATGGCCTTGCGTCATGAGAAACAGGCAGAGGTCTCTAATGGGAAGACATCTGCACCACCTGAAGCGTCCGCTTTTTCTGTGAAAAAGTTCCATCGTGCTACTAATTCAACAGAAGGAGAGAAGAAATGTGAAAAGTGCAACATGACAAACCATAGCACGAAAAATTGCAGGGCACATCTCAAATGCACCTATTGTAATGGCAAGGGGCATACCTACGAATATTGTCGTAGGAGGAAAAATGCAATGGAAGGAGGGCAACGAGCAAGGGCCAACCATGTAGCTTCTTCAAGTGACAACAAAGAAGGGATGACAACCTTTCCCTTTTCCCAAGAGGAGTGTAATCAAATGCTTGGTCTTCTGAGCAAATTTAAGACCGTTGCTAGCAACCAAGATGATTATCACCAAATGCTAGGAGCCTTGAACAAGCCTAACTCATCTGCAGTCAATCTTGTTGGTAATGTTCCTAATTATGAGGAACTTTCAGGTAAAAGTTTCAATGTTTCTCGTGCTAATAATGGACCAACCTGGATATTAGATAGTGGTGCCAGCGATCATATCGTTTGCCATCCTCATTTTCTTACATCACTCAAGCCTGTTCATAATCATCTTGTAAAATTACCTGATGGAAAATCTGCTCATGTTACTCACATTGGGACTGTTGTTTTTTCCCAACACTTCATCCTCCATAATGTTCTTTGTGTACCATTGTTTTACCTGAATCTCATCTCTGTCAGCAAACTTGCATTCGATTCTTTTTATATCACCATTTTTCTTAGACAAGTTTGCTTCATACAGGACCTACGATCGGGGAAGACGATTGGGACGGGAACTGAGAGTGAAGGACTTTACTGCCTTAATCTACCACAGAAAGGAGCCTGTAATATGGTGCGCAGCAAACCTCAAAATTTATGGCACCAAAGACTAGGGCACCCCTCCATCAAAGTATTTCCATTATTTCCTTTCCTTGCAAATAAAACTTGCGATGCAAGTACTTGTTCCGTTTGTCCTTTGGCCAAACTAACCAGACAACCTTTTCCATTAAGTGTTACATTGAGTGACTCTTGTTTTGATCTCATCCATGTTGATATCTGGGGTGGCTATCATGTCCCAACATTTTCTGGTGCACAATATTTTTTAACTATTGTTGATGATCACTCCAGAAGCACATGGGTTTATCTCATGAAACACAAGTCAGATACACGCACTCTTCTTGTACACTTTGTTCATTTAGCCGAAACTCAATTTGGAAAAAGAGTGAAGGTTATTAGGAGTGACAATGGGCCAGAGTTTAAACTCACAGAATTTTACTCCTCCAAGGGCATTTTGCATCAAACTAGTTGTATCAACACGCCACAACAAAATGGCGTCGTTGAGCGCAAACATAGACACTTGCTAAATATGGCTCGAGCGCTGCTCTTCCAAGCCCATTTACCTAAGCCCTTTTGGGGGGAAGCTATCCTCACAGCTGCTTATTTAATTAACCGAACACCAACCCCACTTCTTCAAGGCAAATCACCTTTTGAAAAACTCTTTCACAAAGAGCCAACCTATTCACATTTACGAGTTTTTGGGTGTCGGTGTTTTGTGTCAACTCATTCTCTTCGTCCTTCCAAGTTTGATCCTAGATCCACTGAGTGTATATTCATCGGATACCCACATGGGCAAAAGGGGTACAAAGTTTACAACTTGATCAGTAAGAAAATTCTTGTATCAAGAGACGTGATTTTCTTTGAAGATGACTTTCCTTTTCAAAACAATTCTCCACGATTTTCTCTTTCCAATCCTATCCATAATAATCCTTCCCCAATCTCACCAATTTTTCCTAGGGGTGGGCATTTCAGACCGGATAACCGGTTTTCGAACCGTTCGAACCGACAAAACCGGTTCGGTTCCCGGACCGATTGAGAAAAAGGAAAGAAAACGGGGTTAGGCCACCGAACCGTGAACAACCGGGTCGGAAGCGGTCTGCATCCCTAAACCGACCGACATACACCGAACCGCACCGGTTTTAATTTTAAATGTTAATTTTTTTAATTATTAATTAGGTGTTAAACTCTCATTGGGTGAAATCCGAGTCTATGTAAACTCGACCACACCAAATCTTAAAATCTAACCCTAAACTCGACCTCAGTCCCTCATTTGAGTCATTTCCTCCTCTTTCACTCCGCCGTTTTCTCCCATTTCTCACTTTCTGAATTCTCTCTTCTCTCGTGAAAATCGATCTCGTCCTCAAACGGTCAAACCCAGAAAACGACCCCGTCGGCCCTTCCTAGGAGGCTCAAAGGCTAAAACTCCTAAAAGCCTGAGGTAGTATTTGTTTTTTGATTCGAAAATGAGCTGGGTTTTCACTGAAATTGGGGTTTAGGACTGATTCAATTTGGGATTATGTTTGCAGATTATGGAAGGGACATCGGACACTCCCATGTTTGCAGGAACTCCTCCGACTGGTGATTCGAGCATTGGAACCACTCCGACACCCACTCCTCCTAATCAGACGGTTAATCAACCCCATCCACCCCTTCCACCATCTGTAGAAGAGCCTGAAGGAGCAAACAGGTATTTGTTCGATTCTCTTTCAGTCTTTCGTCTGCTTTTATTTTCATGTGTTCGAAAATAGGATCTATTTGCTTCGTACTCGATCTATTTGATTCTGTGAACTATTTGGTATTTTATGTTTTATGTTTTATAATGGAAAGAGCAGGAAATATTTGTGAAATAAATGGATGTTTATAATGAAATATGCTGATTGTCTTTGTTGGTGACTTGGTGATTTGAACAGGTTTAGTGGTAGGAAGAACAAGTCAAAGGCCTGGGAGCACTTTGAGAGGGTGAAGAATCCGGATGGGACGTTGATGCTACCAGCTCGATCTAAATGCAAGTACTGTCCCCAAACATATGCGTGCGACTCTAGATCAAATGGGACCACTTCAATGAGGAACCACATGCTGTTCCAGTGCAAGAAGTGTCCTCTGTTTGTCCCCAACAAAAAACAAAGGTACCTCACTTTTGAATCTGCGGAAAAGGGTGGGAATCTTGTTGCTCTGGGTTTTGATGACAAAGTCTCTAGGTTAGCTTGTGCAAAAATGGTAATGAGGGATGAACTTGCATTTAGTTTCGTTGAGGGTCAGGGCTTCATTGATTTTATGAAAGTCACACAGCCCCTATTTAAGTGCCCTTCTCGGAGGACACTAGCTAGAGATATTTGGAAACTTTATCTAGCTGAGAGGGAGAGGATTAAGGGGTTTCTGTCTAATAGTGACCAGAGGGTGTCACTAACAACCGACACTTGGACTTCGATCCAAAATATCAACTACATGGTCTTAACAGCCCATTTTATAGATTTAAATTGGAAATTGCATAAGAGAATTTTAAATTTCTGTGTGATTCCCAATCATAAGGGCAAGACCATAGGGAAATTAGTCGAGACTTGTTTGATTAAGTGGGGTATTGAGAAGGTTTTCTGCATTGTTGTTGATAATGCCTCTCCGAATGAAGTTGCCCTTGATTATATGAGAGAGAAAATAGGAAATTGGCATGAATTGTTGTTGGGGGGTAGTTTCTTACATTTGCGTTGCTGCTGCCACATTCTAAACCTCATTGTGAGGGATGGAATGGAGGAGCTAGGTCAGTCAATTGAGGGGATTAGGAACTGTGTGAAATATATTAGATCATCCCCGGCAAGGCTTGATAAGTTTAGGAAGTGTGCACTACAAGAGAAGGTGGAACACCAGGGAGGAATCGTCCCTTTGGATGTATGCACAAGGTGGAACTCCACCTATTTCATGTTAGATGTTGCAGTTAAGTACAAGAAGGCTTTTGAGAGGTTAGAGGATGAAGATCAGCAGTTTGAGGGGTATTTTCAAGAGAGAGTAAGTGGGAAAAAAAGAGAGGGGCCTCCAAGGGGTGCTGATTGGGAGAAAGCAGCTAGGCTAGTTAAATTTCTGAAAATTTTTTATGATGCTACGTTGAAATTCAGTGCTGTTAAGTCGGTGACTGCAAATGAACCATTGTTGTGGATGTGTACTATTATCCAAGAGGTGGATAAGTGCATAAACTGTGCTGATCCACTCATGGTGAGTATTGGGACGTCGATGAAAAAAAAATTCTGGAAGTACTGGGGGCAGGTTGAAGACCTCAATAAGATTTTGTTGATTGCTGTTCTCTTAGATCCAAGATACAAGTTCCTGTATCTTGAGTATTTTTTTCCAAACTTGCAATCGGACAAGGCACTAATTGAAGTCATGATTGAAGAAGTGAAGAGCATCCTCATGCAGCTGTACACTCATTATGGAAAAGAAGATCCAGCGGCTGCAGAGGCTTCATATCATGCTACTCAGCCAAGGATAGAGGCTTCAAGTGCTGGTCCCGGTGATGAGGACAGCCATGCGCAGAATCTGCGTCAATTTAAGTTGCTGAGGCAAGAAAAAGTTGTAGTCGAGATAAAAAACGAGGTTGACAAGTACTTGCTGGAAGCTTTAGAAGATCTATGCAATGACAAGTTTGATGTTCTTTGCTGGTGGAAGGAGAATGCTCCGAGGTACCCCATACTTTCCCAAGTTGCCAAAGATGTCTTCGCTGTCCCTGCATCAACAGTTGCTAGTGAATCTGCATTTAGCCTCGGCAAAAGGGTAGTTGACCCTTTTAGGTCATCCCTCACTCCAAGAATGGTTGAAGCTTTGGTCTGCATGAGTGACTGGTTAAAGGCTGCAGGCTTTAATGCTTACAAGGAGCCTAGTAAGGATGAACTAGAACTGTACGATGAGTTGGAGAAGATGGAGAGTGGTAAGATTCAATCTGCTCCATACTTAGCTCTATGTTTCAGTTTTTATTTTAGACTTTAAATTCCATACTTAACTATATATTTTAATCTGCATTTTTCTATTTTTTTTGTGTTATGATCATTAATCAGGGGTTACTCAAGCATCTGATGATGAGGACTGATTGGTCTCGTTGTGGAAGCAAGCAAGCATTGAAGAGGTTCTGAACTTGAAGAGTTGCATATTTGAACTTGCTTGTTTTTTTCTTTATTTTACTTTGTTGTTGGTTTCATTTGTTGGAAGTCTAGAACTACGGAACTTTGGTTGAACTTTGTTGTTAGTTTAATTTGCTGGATCTTTGCTGATGAAACTTAATTTGTTGTTGACTTGTTGGTTTGTAATAGTTAATTAAGTTCCAACTGTGTCGAAATAGGGAGAAGCTTGTGTTTGGAAATGAGGAAATCATTGCAGCTAGTTTGGGCCTGATCTGAAAAAAAAAAAAAAAAAAATTCAGCCCGCAAAATTAGGCCTGATTTTGAGGATAAATAGTAAAACCGGCCCACACCGAAACCGGCCCGCACCGAACCGGATTTCGGTGCAACCGAAAATATCGGTCCTTCCACAAAAAAAACGGTTGCGGTGTGAACAAAGGGAAAACCGTTTAATCCGGTTTCAATGCGGGTTGGGCCTCAAACCGACCCGTACCGAACCGTGCCCAGGCCTAATTTTTCCTTCTTCGGGTCCCTCATCACCTTTTGACTCTGACATTATTCCCACAAATCTCCTACCTAATCCCTCAAATCTCTCTCCACCACATTCTGAGACTTTCCCTTCTACGGGTCCCTCACATACCCCATCTAATCCCTTAAATTTCTCCCCATGTGAATCTGACACTCTTCCTTCCAATCTCTCACCTCCACCCTCTGCGTCACACGGGCCCCCATCACCATGTGAATCTGCCACTCTCCCCACTCATTTCTCACCTATTCCTTCTCACCCATCCTCCTCTTCCGCTGACATGAATCGCATGGTCCCATCGTCTCCACCAGATCACGCCCTTGTTACATCACCAGACAAAACTCTTCACAACCCATCCTCATTCCCACACCGTACAGAAGCTTCACATTTCAATACCTCACCACCACCTCCACGACGCTCTGATACCATAAAGAAAACGATGTGGTGAAGAAAAACTATTCTTTATTGATTTTTTCTTCAATACAGTTGCCTACAACTTATACACACTTTGCTGATACTCGATCCACAATTCTAGGGAATCAGTATGGTAATACAACTCAGACTATCAATCTAGGATACCAAATGACTACAATCCTAATCTAGGATATTGCAATTATTTCATTCCTAATTACACGGGATTCTTTCCCTCAATAGTTTCATTCTTTCTCAATTTCTCAAACGAATCCCATCAAAACAAACCCCCCGTCCCGATGGATCCGAACCGCTTCCCGATGCTCTCCTACGTCCTGGACCGGCTTCCCTCCTTGGGATCCAAGCCAACCACCCCCCCCGTCGTCTCCGACCTCATGTCCATCCACATCGGCGATCCAGCCGCTGCTCAAAGCGAGATCGCTGACCGGATGCCCCACCTCTCCGACCCGAAAGTCATCGCCGCGATGAGACGCGCCGTGGCCGACGTGGCTCAGGCCCGATCCGTCCTCACCGCGCTCGGCGACCGACCCGATCACGAGACCGTTGACTCCGCCAAGGCTAAGCTCGCCGCCATCGATGCCGGCCGTGCTGACGTGGCGGAGACGGAGCAGCGTGAATCGGCGGGGAGAGAAGAGCAAGAGTGCATGGCGATCCTCCAGCTGGAGGAGTTGCACGTCGCCTACGAGAAGCTTCTCAAGGACGCCGAGGAGAGGCTCGTCAAGATTTACCGGTCGGCGGAGGCCGGAGTGGTGGAGGAGGAGGAGGAGGAGAAGGTCGATGGCGTCAGCGACCAAGTCGATGAGGAGGTCGTCCAGATTCTGCAGCAGGCGTCGTCCGGGACAGGGCCGGACCGGGTCGACCTCTCGGATCGAGGCTTGCGTTTCTTGCCCGAGGAGTTTGGCCGGATCAGTGGATTGCTTCAGCTTGATCTTTCCAACAACGAGCTGCAGGTTTGGTTTGATTTCATTTTGTGGTGGATGCTTATTTGGTTGATTTAGTTATTATTATGATCAGAGATTGAAAATTTTGATTGTGAAACAGGCCATTCCTGATACAATAGCCGGATTAGAGAAGCTAGAAATGCTGAATTTGTCTACCAATCTCTTGGAGTCACTGCCCGAGACGATTGGGCTGCTGCAAAATTTGAAGCTCCTCACTGTCTCCGGCAACAAGCTAACTGCCCTTCCTGACTCTATCTGCCACTGCAGGTAAATCACACAATTCTGAAGCTTGTATTTTAGTATGTTTCAGAATTATTACAATACGGTACTGAGTTCTAAATGAAAAATGTCTCGACTAGATGAGTAAAATAAATGGAATGGATCAATAGAATGACTAGTTGTTTTCTATTTTGGAATATTTTAGGTCATTGGTGGAGTTGGATGTGAGTTTCAACCAGCTCACGTACTTGCCAACCAACATTGGTTATGAGTTGGTTAATCTGCAGAAGCTTTCGGTGCAATTGAACAAAATCCGTACCTTTCCTACCTCTATTTGTGAGTTGAGGTCTTTGCTGTCTTTGGATGCTCACTTCAATGAGCTACGTGGTCTTCCACTAGCTTTTGGCCGATTGACTAGTCTTCAAAGTCTCAACCTTGCCAGTAATTTTACTGATCTCACTGAGCTCCCGGATACTTTTGGTGATCTAACCAATCTCAAGGAACTTGATCTCAGCAACAATCAGGTTCATGCTCTTCCAGATACATTTGGCCGCCTTGAAAATCTGGTTAAACTTAACCTGGATGGAAACCCTCTTGTGGTTCCGCCTCCTGATGTAGCTCAACAAGGTGTTAAAGCCATCAAGGTCTTTATGAGCAATAGGTGGTTAGAGATACTGGCGGAAGAAGAAAAGAAGAGCATGCTTCAAGTACAAGAACAAGAAGAAGCAGGATGGTTGACACGCAGCACTTCTTGGGTGAAGGGTTACGTTTCAGGTGTTTCTGAATATCTATCCCCAAAAGCTCCCGAAGACCCTATTCTTAATCAGCAGCTATGATTTTAAGGAACATAACACCTGAAGAGCCCAAGGATTATGCAGATGGTTGGTAATTTCTTCTGACCTTTTTAATTTTGAATTTTGCCTGTAACTTTGGAAACAAATTCATCATATTTGGCTGAGGTATGAGTTCCTCAGGTTTGTACTTATTTTGAAATCATGCATGGTTGCACCTGGGACTAGGCTAGAAATTGAGGTATATGATTGATGAATGTGGTTTATCTTTTTGATATATGCTATTAGTTTTTGTATTACAATGTCAAATGCTTTTGATTGTTTTTTTCTTCTTTTTTCCAGTCTAATATTGATGAGTATTCTATATGAATCTATCATTCCCTTGTTGTCACTCTGTGTTTTATTGATTCTGCAATCCAGTTATTTTATAAGATGCACCACACCCCTAATCATGACTCTGTCTCCTCTATGAGTATGAGTTTAGTACATAACCATCTTTAAAGGCTTCAGATATCCCAATTTACCCCATACAGCCATTTGCATTCTTACCCCATATACATTTTCTGGGCATAACTTATTTTTTCTGGTATCCTTGGATAAAGGGGATTAAATATATTACAGAAAAAGAAAGAAATGTTTAGTTGAAAAATATAGCTAAAACCCTTAATAAAAAATAAAATAAATAGAGGTTAAACTAGATTATTTCAGCAATCGAAACTAATTTTACAAGGCATGATGTGCAGGTGGAGATTCTAGACTTGAAGTCTCTGAGTGCTATTTAGGCCTTTATACTATAATAGAGTGTAACTTACCAGTTAAAATCCCAAGCCTGGACCGAATTTTTTATTAGAGCAGTTGCTGAAGCTATTGAATTTTCCATCTTCTGTCTTGAGTGATTTCCAACTTCCTCTTGATATCTGCAAGGAAATTTATGATTTTCTTGCTTGTTTCTGGTGGATAATTGGTTAGGAGAATTCTGAAACCAAAAGCATTCATTGGAAAAAGTGAGTCCTAAAGTCAGCTCAAACTCTTAATTTATCTATTTTATGGGGTAAAACAATTCTACAACTCAGTAGGCGATGTTGTGTCGTATTGGAAATATTCTAGTGTTTAGTCGTTTATGAGGACAATTAGCTGGTTAATCCTCACAATTTTAACATGTAGTCCCTTCCCAATTTTGCATTCCCAAGCATTGGATTGTACAGTGAGGTCATTATTCTTTTCATTAGGTAACTGGGATGCGGGGAAAGTTCAAGATAAACATCAACCCCGTTGGTTTTCTGTGACAGGCTTGATATGGCTACTTGGCTTTTACACTGCAGGGGATGGTTATTGGGTTGATTTATTGTAGAGTTCATGATAATGCTGCTGGTACTATTGGAAATCCAAAGCTCTGGGACACATTCACACTTTTGGAACTATCTTTGGAGCTCAGGTTGGCTCAATGCTGCATTCTCATATGTGACTTTCACAAATTGTGCAGCATAAGTGATTTTCCGGTTGTTGCTGGGCAGCATCATCATTCCTTGATGGTACTCTCCTACACTTTTTATTTGTTAAAGCTAAGCACTGTACATGATGTGAAGCTAACAGTGGTTGTACGATGGCTGGTCTATGCTGAAGTAATGAAGTTTTACATGATATGGTGTCTCAGGCAGTAGTGTTGATAATTCGTATGGAGACCAAGGCAAGCTTTCCTCTGGCATTTCACAGGGCATCTAGTATTTTGAAAGCTACCGTTTCCATCTTAGAATCCAGAATGTTCTGTTTCAATCTTTACTGTTTTAGTTTCCTTGTAATCTGACATTTGGTTTAGGACATGACTTGTGTACATGAGTACTTGTGCTACCGCTACTTTCTTCTATATCACCACTATCATTTTGTTGCCGTTTTGACAAGACTAGTTGCTTATGGTTTAGTATCACATTTTGTTAATCCTGTAATTTACAAAGGAATCTAGTTATCCCAGTTATTCGTTACCATTGAAACCAAAAAGGGCAAACGGGGGTACAATGAAGCTCAGGTGGCTGTTCCCCTGCTTACATCTCCTCTACAAGACTGCCGGATTCTAGCAATCTCTATCCGATGATAAGTTGCATTAGAGCTTAGCCGCTCCATCCTGCATCATGTAACCTAAGGGTTTATGTTTGTGTTTATGACCTCTTTGATTCGTGTATTTTCTAATTGAAAAAAATAAAAATAAAAGGGTAGAAGCACAATTTTCCAACAACGTTGTTGTCTATGTTTCTCTGAATCGCAATTACGTGAAATTGCTTGTTTTTTGAGCGTAAAGTGCTAACAAATATCCGTAATTTAGTTTCATTAACTTGGAGAATACACACATTTGTCATACGAAGATACACACATGCATCATATGAAGATTGTGCGCTCAGTTTTAGGGTTCCATTCGGTGTTTCCTCTTTCCAAGGAAATCGTAAGCATCACTAAGTTTCTCCGACTTTTTCTCGCCCCTATGATTATACAATACTAAAACAAAAGAGAGACGTGTTGGTTGGGCGTACCACGTGGCTGGTGCGTTTGCTATACCTAAAAATTTCTTAACAAAAGAACACAAAAGAAATTATTGACCTTAAGTTGGTTAGAGCTTGAAAAGTTAGATGAATGTTTTAACTTGGGCTACAAATGCTCACAAAAAACATAGGTGGAAACTTCGAACCTTCTAGACCAACAAAAAAAAAAAAAAAGGGTCTTAATTTAACGGATATATATAATAGGCGGGTAGATATTTCTTATTTTTCGACTTTCGAAATTTGAATACCCATTTCTCGGCACTATTCCTCTCCTCAAGCACAAAGCAGAGCCACCGCCACAGATCGTCAGAGAAAGGTGAGTGAGCTTTCTTCCGATATCATCATCGTCTTCTTGTTGGGAACCCTAGCACATTTTACTGATCTAAATCTCGCACAGTAGCTACTGTTTAACTTAAATTTGTTTCTAATAGGTACCTGAAAACCTAACTTCATTTCACTGATTTTTCCTCTCCTTTCTGCACTCGGTTTTCTGTAAATTTCTGATCTTTACACTCCGGTGATGGCATAATGTTTAGTTTAATTTAGAATAGAAAACCCTAATTTCCACTTCGCTTAGACCTGACTAATTTGGGTCTCTTACCCTAATTTCCTAAAGCTCTGACCTTTGTTGTTTCTAATTTTATTGTCTCTGCTACAACTAAGCTACAGTGAATAATCAAATCAATGGAGGACACTAGTTTCCCCAATTCTTGTGCCGATGACCTCAAGAACCATGTAATGAAGGTTTTCGAGGAGGCCACCAAAGACTGTGAGGACAAGGTCTTGAAAGAAATTCGGGACTACGACTCCCTTAACAAGTATGCCATTCAACTCTTCAATATATTGGCAAATAACACCCTCGCTGAGGAAGCCAAAGAGCTCTTTAAGCCTTGCTCTGACTCTGCCGTGCTGCCTGATGTTGCCGTCTTCACTATTGTCATTCGGGCCTACGCCTGTGCCGGCAAGACCAACGCTGCCCTCAAGGTCTACCAGCAGATGATAGCCACCGGTGTCGCCCCCACTTCCTGCACTTACACTATACTCATCACCTCACTTGCAACAGACTCATCTTCTGATGTTAATTTCGTTGGGTATGCCAAGAAGTATTTTTTGGAAATGTTAGATAAGGGGATGAAGCCACATTCTGCCTCCTACATGACTGTGTTCAACGCCATTGCCTGTCGGGAGTCGGTGGAGAAGGCCAGGGAGTTCCTTGAGCAGATACAAGCAAAGGGGTTTACCCCTGGGTCCAAAGTTCATCACTTTGAAGAAGGCCACCTCACTGAAGCAATGAATGCGATGAAGTTGTATGATGATCTTGTCAACAAGACCACTGACAAGAAGATGCAAAAAGTCTTCCGCAAGTGGCGTACAGCCGGCGGCCTTGCCAAGAAAGAGTCATTGGAGATGTTTGGTGCTTTGATAGATGATGGCTATGTAGACGAGGCCAACGAGCTATGTAAGTGCATTTGTGAGACGGGTGTATATCCCATGGTCACAAATCACACCAGCGTTATTCAAGCCTACCTCAAGTTTGGCAAGACCAAGGGTGCTCTGGAGGCATACCGGGGCATGTTAGCTGCAGGGGTTGCTCCAAACTCCTACACTTACACTGTTTTAATCAAGGGACTCACCGTTGACCCCAATTTCTGTGGAGATGCCAAGAAGTGCATTCTTGATATGATGGACAGGGGGATAAGGCCCAATCCTGCTACCTACACTGCGGTGATAGAGGGATTTGCGAAGCAGGAGGACAAGGCAGCTGAGGAGGAGGCCAAAGACTTGGTGGAGGTAATGATGAGTAAGGGATTTGTGCCAAACGCAAAGGCGTTGGCCTTCCCTTCAGAACCTCCATCATTGCCTTTGCGTTTGGCACAAATCCCTTACTCAAGGGAAGGCCAACTCCTCTTATAAGAAGGGTCATAAGCATTGTCCTTTCCAAGTTGAAGGGCTAATGGGTTTGCTTCATCAATGTTGTGCCTGCAGCTTTAAGATTAGGGTGTTACAAATATGGGGAAGCTTTTGAGTGTAGGAAGTCATGTAGGATTTAGTTTCAATAGGTAACTGGTGCTGTTTTCTATCATTGTTCATGTGACATTGGAATAGTTTGAATGCTGACATGGAAGTAGAAAATCCATGTAGGAATGATTTACAATGTGGGATTTGGTGCTGTTCTCTCTGATTCTGAATGATGACATCAAAGTATTTTGTAGTGCGAATTCCTTTAAGATCATTATCTTTTATTCTGCATTCAGTTTTTTGAATATTTTACCACATGGAATTATCTTTAATATCATGACAAAATGCTTCTCCTTTGTTTACCTATGTGAAGTTGTAGTTATGCACTTATGCTAGACTTACAGTTAAAAAGATTGAAACTTGGATTGCAGTATAACAGTTCCTGTCGTTATGGATTCTCCTGCAGTATGTAATTTTTATTCCATGGAAACTAATTAACGACTTTATCCTTGTTATTTATGCAATTATTTTAAGGGTTGCATTGCTTCATTTAGTTGTTGCTTTACTCATTTTTGTCAAAGGAATAATACTCCAGTATTTGACGTGAAATTTTCTACTGATCGTGTTTTTTTGCTTTACTTAAAAATGAGAGGGACGAGTATAGTGTTCTGCTTCTGTCTCCTTTTATATTCAGTCCATACAAGGTAACATTCATTAATTTTCTTCCTCTCTTATTTGACACCTACATACATGTATACATAGAGAGAGAGAGAGAGAGAGAGAGAGAGACTAATGAGGACCTTTAAAATATATACCTACATATATGTTTTGCAAATTTCTGCTTGACGACATGACAATCTCTTGGTATTAAATTATCAATCATTCAAAATGCATCTTCTTTTTTGAATCTTACAGACATGACTATGAAATTACACTAAAGGCAGCTAAGCATTTCCTTCATCCATTATGGTTTTGAATTCAAAATTTTTTTGCTGGAGATTTACCTCTGCCTGAGCCCCCATATATATGCTGATATATGATAAATATAGTTCCGAAACATAACGTAGATTCTAGGATTTTGTTGCTTACTGGAATTGGAAAGGCCCTAATAAACCAACGTTTGTTAAGTAACATTTGGCTATCTGACTAAATCCAAAGTACCAATCTTGTGTTTGTAAATGAGCAAGTATTCAATATCTTCCAAGAAGATTCTGGTTTGATGCAAGCTTTTCATCATGATTATTTAAATTGAGGATGTGATTCAGGTATCTATACTTCTATAGGACTCTAAATTGAGTCCTAATGGTACTGAGACCCGGGTACCAACATAGTTAGATGGCTTTATTGGTAACTCTGCCGAATGACCTGTGTTTTGAGGAAATGCCCTGGTGCTCGAGCACCAGAGACAGTCAGACAACATCAAGGAAACCAAGGATGGTGCGTAAGACCTTGGCACCTTGCAAGAGTCACAAACTCTGTAAAACAGTGATAACAGTCCCTCAGGAACATTGTAGTCTAACCACAATATAGTGGATTCCATTTCCATCAAGATTCTGAAGTTTCAAGCAATTCACAAGCGTTGATGCCTCAATATCAGCCTTTGAGTAATCACGTCTTTTATTGTTTGGCAGCATAGTCTGGCAATCTATTTTGTTCTAGACCTTTATGGGTTCCTTTATTTCATTTCCTTCAGTTCAATCTTCTCAAAGCTCCAAGTTTGTCGCTTCCCTTGTAGGGGAATCCAAAATCCTGTCCAGTCCCTTCTACACCTAATATTCACATTGAATATGAGGGAAGTATCGAAAGGTGCCAGATTTCAGGTCTCTTCAACCCACAAACGGAAGGAACCCAAAAACCTGAATATGCTTGTGGAAGAAAGGGTACCACGGAAGATTAGTGCCTGTGGAGGTGGAGATCAAGCTATAGAAGAAGGAAATGGATGTAAAGAACAAAGTAGAGGAGAAGTGGATGAGGAATTATTATGTGGTTCCGGAGTATCACGTGACATTGTTATGTTGTGGTTCAAGTTAATGATATCATTCGAATTTGGTGGGGACCATACGGGGCGTGAAAAAAAAAATTATATTAATAGACCAATCAAAAATAATTATAGGTCATATGGGCCAATAACATCAACTCAGACTTCGGGACCATGTTATAATTTCCCATTAGAAGCAAGTTGCTTAAGACAGAATGATTGCTCCTTCATTTTTTTTTAGTCGAATAAGTTATCCATTATACAGTTCAGCAAGCAGTACAATAATGACATGTCCTTAAGGAGCCGGTCAGAAAGAGTCAATACTTAAAATGCACTCGATACAAGTACAGACTCAGTAGCCCTACTTTTTGTATGAAGCACAGAACAAAAAAATAAAAATAAAATAAAACTAGAGAAACTCGAAAATGAATAAATTGTTTATTGGATTTACAATTGAATATAGGATCCCCCTCTGGCCAATATTTTATCTTTCTATCACAACAAAATCTTTATTTTTTAATTAAAGAGTTCAGCCAGATTTTATAATTCAGCAAGTAGTACAAAAAAAGACACACCCCAATGGGGCTGTCAGAAAGAGCCATCATTTAGAGCAAGTTCACCCGTTGAGTCACCATGTCACCTACTATTCACTGCTTTTTAGTGTATATTTTCATTCTCTGTGTCACGAAATACACTGTGCCCGTGACCCAGGGCACGAAATACACTGTGCAGGTCACCATGGTGACCCAGAACACTGTACAGGGCGACCCAGGACACGAAATACACTGTGCTCGTGACCCAGAGGGTGAAATTAACACTAAAAAGTAGTGAATAGTGGGTGACCTGGTGACCTAACGGGTGAACTTGCTCTTAGGACATACAAACATCCTATTCTAAAAAATAGAATCCCGCATACCCTGAGTACACTTACATTTTAGGAAGTCCACGCACTCTTATTCTAACAAAACCTAAGTACTCAGAAGTGGTTTAAATAAAAGATACAACCGAGCACTAGAATCTCCATAAAAGAAGGAGAAGGTACAAGGTCGAGGAACAAAATATAGAAACCCTAGGGATCAAATGAATACAAGTGCATTCACTGGATATGATTGCTCCTTTCATATCCTAAAAGCTACTTAGGATGCAAAACGATTGCTTCTTCATATCCCAAAGCTATGTAGTACTACACAAAATGCTTCAGAAGATGGTGGAAAATCGTTGTCGCATGTTCATCATTACCATCGTAGCGTCGTATATCTCGGCGTTGTTTGATGAATATGGTATTCCATAATGGTGAATCATCGTTGTATGATCATATGGTCGACAAAATTTCTTATAAGCGTTGTCCCAATTCATGGCATGTGCATGTGCATGTGCATGTGCAGAATGACAAGCATAGCCTTTGTTTAATGTTTCTTATTAGTGTTGTCCCACTTATATGACATATTATTATCTTTGTCGTTGTATGATTTAGTATAGGACAATAGAATTATATTCATTTTGTTGTGTAAGCAAAAACTAGACAACATAACTTTTTAACAACTATTGTATATATTAAGAAGTTTGTTGTGTGAATAGCTACTTGATCATTATGTAATCCATTTCCTAGAATTGTGTAGAATCAATACTCCAATTTGTTACCTAGCCTAAATAACAATACTAATCAATTCAAAAAAGAAATCTAAATGCAACTTATCAATTGAATTACTCCATTTTTTTTTTTTAGGTGAAGAGTTCATAAATTAATATGACCCTTGATCATGGTCAAAGAATAGTACAAAACAGACTACTATAAATAGACAATGTAAGCTCCGAGTAGTCTATGTTAACAAAATCAACTCGCCTTGTAGGCAACTATTTTATCTAACCCTACTATGCCAAGCACACCATTGTGGTACAAGAGAGCCATATACTTCTACAGACGCTTCTAGAGAAGCTTCTACTAGCATAGACTTAAAATCTAACTAAACAACTAAACAACTACGAAATCCTGCCCTTTAGAAGGGTTGGAGCTCGCAATCATACAAGAATAAAGAAATTCAAATACACTATCAATAGCTTTAGCAATCCAAGAATCAGGCCCAAAGCTCAAGGAAGGGCCCAAGTCCAAAATGCAAACCCTAGCTACAACATAGTCTCGTGACATAGCCCAAAACCATAAACTGATTGGGGTTGCCAGGTCTGCAGTGCTGTTACTCTCCGCCTGAAACCTCGGTCAACCTCGACTGCACCGCTGCACTCGGGTGAGATCTCCTTAGCACCAACAGCCATGCACCCAAGCCACAAAGGATTCATCGACTCCTTCAATAGCACCGACGTCTCCAACTTCACCGGATACACTGACCTGTCAGGTTCGAAAAGCACCAGAGAACCAAATCGGTGCCTAGCGCATCGATCGCTATAAAAGTTCGCCAACATAGAGCTACCACCACCCAACGCTCTGAGACCAAGCACCGCCACCAACCTCTTCCAACCACCATCTGGTCTAGGAACAAGAAGAGGCAGATTGATTCCACCCTCCAAGGTCGTCCGCTGCCAAATTAAACCGTCGGGAGACCACTAAGAGTGGGTCGAGGTTGTCCCACCGTTCTCATCCCAAGAGGGTAAACACGCTCCAAACGAAGCAGTCTCTATCTAGAGCAGATTTGCAGCAAAGGATCTGAGGGATCCAATCGAAGTCGGAGCCAAGGGTTGAAAAATCAACTAGATAGCCAACACCTAGCATGGTTGGGTCGACCCTTACTGGGCATGCGAGGACGAAAGCTCACCCCTACAACAGTGTGCAGGTCTCGAGCATGTGGTCGGGGAGCGTACAGAGGAGGCACATGGCCTGGCTTGGCGCATTCCTCTTTGACTTTATCAAAAGAAGGTTTTGGTCCTTTATCAGATTTTGAAGTCACTTATTTATTTACTTTTTATTTGAATTCTACCACTTCCTTATATGATATTTCGACATTGGTATAAACTCATCACTTTACGAACTTTACATGCTCATAATACAATAAAAAATGCAGCAGATACAATGCTTGTGTCACTAATTTACTTCTGAAAACTAATTCAATCTCAATTACCAAACTGTGTAAGCATTTGACCCAAAATGTCATCTTAAATTAACCTTCGTTTAATCCATTTTCCAACCATTCAACATCATGCTCAAATCACCATCATAATTTGTTCAACTAAACCATAACAATTACAAGATCACCAAACCTGGCCCTTACTAATCTTCTTTTCCGATTAAGAGTTTAATTCCGTCGTGGCTGCAATTCCAACATCACCAATCATTCAAATCCCTAGCAGACAATATACCATCAATAAACAACCCTCAACCAATTTTTGTAATCTAAAACAGAAACTGCATAATATCCTTACCATAACCGATTTCAACCAAAGCTACCCCAGTAGCTCATCTTCTCCGATACTGCAAATTGCAGAAATCCAAGAACCTCAAGTCTCCATCTCCATGAGTCGAGCTCTAAGCTCCGTGCGTGGACTACAACCGCCGTTATAAAGCTCAGCACCTCTGTTCGGCACCGCTAGGGTTTTATGAGGGAGGAACAGATGTGCACGAGTCATTGGAAATTGATATATATTCTGTAAGCTAGTCCGGTCTTCTAAAATGATTAAAAACAAAGGAAACGGCATAACGTAATTAGAAGACCATAATAAAATAGAATGTCCATCACCAACTTGAATTACTCCAATATATTAAAGCATCAAATGTACAAATAAGAGTGTATTTATAATCATTCATGTACTAAAATACACAAGACTATTATTAATGTAGTTGATGTGATAATGTAGGGAGCCGATCTGATAATGTAATTGACAAACTTGACTTTTTGCGAGCACAGTACCACTGGTACAAATAATGATTGTCGATGGGAAAGAATGACGACACAAATACTTGGTTATGTGGCAATCAATTCCACCAACACAAGTCTGTGGTTAGTTAGGCTAGGCGAAGAGCTATGTCATTTTATTTGGTTAAAGTTATATAATGTATTTAGCTTCGCCTTCACTTAATTCTTTAGTTATATTAATTGTTTGTTTGTTTTATTAATAAAATGAAAAAGGAACACCTAGTTAGAGAACACAAATACATTATTATTGGAAAGCAAGTTCACTAAACAAAATAAAACACAACCCTCGAAAACTTCCGAAAATTATATAGAAATCCAACACATGTACATAGAAGCTTATAGATAGTTGCCAATACGAGAATAAAACAAATTACAATAAAATAAAAACATACACCAAACAATAAGATAAAGAAAAATTTTATTTGCACATTGCTATGTGTTAGATACACATGCCGACTTTTTTTTTTTTGGTACTTTTACCTCAAAGATCTTGTTTTCCCCTGCTAATTGGGCACCTCCTCGATCATCCTCTCCCCTACATCGCTACCTTATTTCTATAGCAGCTCATCTCTAGTTGCTGCATCTCCTCAGGCAATAACAGTTGCTCTGTCTCTGTCTGTCTCTCCCCCCCCCCCCCCCCCCCCCCCCCCCCTCTCTCTTTCTGTATGTATAACAGATAGAAGAAAACAAGATAGAGAGAGGGGAATGAAACTAAAATGAAAGAATGAATGTATGAATGATCATTATCAGCTCCTTGTGAAGTTCAAAGACAAAATTCTTGGTAGCTAGCTTTCTTGATTGAACTGCTCCCACAAAAAACACAAGTCTTAGCTGGCGTTGACCATACGGTGCCTTCCCCATCGAGCTGCTTCACCGCCCTACCCCTTCGTCTAAGTGATTTCCACATCCCTTTGCTTCATGTCAACCTAGATAGCGAGAACTTTTGTTCATTTTCTTTCTTTACAATTGTTGTGAAGGCTGTTATGGAAATATAATTTAAAAAAAAAAAAAAAACTAGAGAAATGGAGGTTTGTAAACAGAAAAACGAGATGTGTTAATAAAAGAACTCTAAGATAAATAGGAAATAAGCAAGTTGAAAATGTGAAATCCGCATCATCTTGTGATGTCGATTTATTTGTCTTTCACAAGAGTACTTGTAATTATGTAGGGAGCCGACGTGATAATGTAGTTGACAAACTCGACTTTTCGCGAGCACAGCACTGCTGGTACAAATAGTGATCGTCAATGGGAAAGAATGACGACACAAATACTTGGTTATGTGACTATCAATTCCACCAACACAAATATGTGGTTAGTTAGGCTACGGAAAGATAGGTTATATGAAAAAAGCTATGTTATATTTTTGTGTTTTGTTTTATTAATAAAATCAAAAGGAATACCTGGTTAGAGCGGAAAGTTTTTTAGACTCGAGAGCGAGAAACCCTAGGGTTTAGCAGAGGGCGGCGGCGGAAGTCTTTTCCGGTTGCTGTCTGATCAAGCAGCGACGAGGTTTCTCGTCGTGGGTCGTGGCAACACAAGGGACCGGTGAGTCTGGAGGGGGAACGAGTTCTGATTGAGCGGAAGTTGATTCAATCGGTGGTATCTTTGACCTCCGCTTGGATCTGATTTGTTTGGAGCAGTTCTCGGCGGCGGGATTTGCGGTGTCGGATCGCATAGGCGGCTGTCCAGGCTCCAGGGAGGCAGAGGGAGGCTGCCTTGGGGAATCCGGGGTAGATTACCAGGTTGTCGTTTCGCTCCGGCTCAGTATTTCGGCCTTGTTCGGGTGACTTTGCAGGGGGTTGAGGGTCTGGTCTGCAGGTGGGATTTGGCCGGTGCGGTGTTTGGCTGCCAGGAGGCTTTGACGATCTGATGGCCGGTTGGAAGGGTCGCCCGCCGGAAAGCTGGCCGGCGGCGGTGTTGAAACTCAATATACTAAATGCAGACAACGTACTGCACTCTCACTCTGTTCAAGGAAACCATAAGGTATGGCTTATAAAGCCTTACAAAGAAAACTGAAAAGCAAACAGCCTTACATAGAAAACTGAAAAGCAAACAGCACTCTAGAAACATGGAGCATGAAACAAGGAAAAGCAAACAGCACATGGAATGAAAAAGTTCAAACCCACCGCACTACCCTATTTAAGGGAATATTGACATAAAGCAATAACACAAAACATATTTTAATAACCTTGACAGCTCCAACAAATCCTCCCTTAAACTGATGTTCATTGCATCGCATCAGTTTATACCTGGCACCAGACACATTCCAAGCAAGTCTCGAATTTTTTCGAACACCTCTAGCTTCAGTGGTTTAGTCATAGCATCTGCAATTTGATCTTGTGTGTTGCAATAAACCAGCTCCACAGTTCCATCCTTGGTAAGCTGTCGAAGAAAGTGAAAACGTACATCAATGTGTTTACTTCTCCCATGCATTACTGGGTTCTTCGAAAGTTTTATGGTTGAGCTATTGTCGCAATACACTGTAGTACACCCTCTTTGTGCATGACCAAGCCTTTCAAAAATTCTGCGCATCCACACTCCTTGACAAGCACAGTAAGCAGCAGCAATGAACTCTGCTTCGGTGGTAGATAAAGTAACCACAGGTTGCTTTTTGGAAGACCATGAGACTGCTCCATCACTAAACATGAAAATATACCCTGATGTACTTTTTCGATCATCCACATCACCTGCATAATCACTATCAGTGAATGCCTCAAGCTTCTCTTCACCATTCCTTCTATATAGAACTCCCAAATTGATAGTGCCTTTAAGATACCTGAGCACCCTCTTAGCAGCTTGCATATGTAACTCAGTTGGACTTGACATAAACCTACTAATTAAGCTTACCACATACATGAGGTCAGGCCTAGTTGCGGTCAAGTACATGAGACTCCCCACTATTTGCTTGTACATGGTGGCATCTACCTTCACACCCCCTTCATCCTTCATTAATTTGAACCCAGGAACAATTGGATTCCGCACTGAGTTGGCTTTCTCCATTCCGAACCTTTCCAAAATCTCACTTGCATATTTCTTTTGGCAGATATAAATACCAGCTTCATTTTGAACAACTTCAACACCAAGAAAATAACGCATCATTCCAAGATCAGACATATCAAATTCGTCCTTCATCGACTTCTTGAATTCCTCAAACATATATTCATCATTGCCAGTAAATATAAGATCATCAACATATAAACTAACAATGAGAATTTTACCTCCTTCACTCGACTTCACAAATAGAGTGTGCTCATGAGGACATCTTTCAAACCCTTCTTTGATGAAATATGCTTCAATACGACTGTACCATGCACGTGGAGCCTGCTTGAGTCCGTACAGGGCTTTATTTAGCTTGTATACCTTTAATTCATCTCCTTCCTTCACATAGCCTTGCGGTTGATCAATGAATACTGCCTCAGTAAGCTCTCCATGTAAAAACGCACTCTTGACATCTAGTTGATATACCTTCCAATCTTTTTGAGCAGCAAGAGCAATTACCATTCTAATGGTGTCCCATCTAGCCACTGGTGCAAAAACTTCAGTGTAGTCAATCCCATATTGTTGTGCATACCCTTTTGCCACAAGTCTGGCCTTACATTTATCAACTTCACCATTTTCATTCAACTTAGTCTTAAAGATCCACTTCACCCCAATTGTTTTTGCTCCAGCCGGCAAGATTGTTAACTCCCAAGTATGATTCCTTTCAATTGCCTCAATCTCTTGATCCATTGCAGCCTTCCACTTAGCACTCTTGAAAGCTTCTTCAAATGTGGTTGGATCAGTGACAGAAGTAAACATGACAACGTTGTTTGTTTCTTCCTCTTCAGATAACCCTTCTCCGCTCACATAATCTTGCATCCACACAGGTTGCATTCTTGTCCTCCCTTCTTCTAGAATTTCTTCTTCTTCTGCATCATCATTATTCACATTTTCCTCTTCACTTTGAGCAGACTCATTTTCTTCTTCACTTTGAGCAGACTCATATTCTTCTTCTTCACCATCACTCCAATCTAACACATCAAGCCTCACCTCTTCAGCAGTCCTTCCCCAATTCCAACTTTCATCCTCTTCGAAAACCACATCTCTACTTACCACAATACGTTCAGATATAGGATCATAAAGCCTGTAAGCTTTTGATTCTTTGCTCACACCCAACAACACACACTTGTAGCTCTTATCATCCAGCTTCTTTCTCTTAGCCTCTGGAATGTGAACATGTACAATGCAACCAAAAACCTTGAAATAGTGAACAGCTGGTTTGATCCCACTCCATGCCTCTTCAGGGGTCATATCCTTCACTGCCAAGGTAGGGCTCCTGTTGAGAATGTGGATTGACCAATTTACTGCTTCGGGCCAGAATACTTTTGGAACTTGTTTCTCCGACAACATGCTCCGAACCATATTCATAATGGTTCGATTTTTCCTCTCGGCTACCCCGTTTTGTTGAGGGGTGTAGGCTGCAGTCAATTGCCTACTAATGCCATGTGTGCTACAGAAAGTGTTAAACTCTTGAGAGGTGAACTCTCCTCCTCTATCAGTTCGTAAACATTGAATATAATCTCCTGTTTCCTTCTCAACGAGGCACTTAAAACTCTTGAATGTTGTAAAAGCTTGGGACTTCTCATACAAGAAATATACCCAGGTTTTTCGACTATAATCATCTATAAAACTGATTAGGTACCTTTTTCTGCTATTTGACAATGGCTTGATAGGTCCGCATATATCTGAGTGTATGAGCTGAAGTCTGTGTGAGGCTCTCCACATGCTCTTCCTTGGAATTGATTCCCTGTGCTGCTTCCCTACCATACAATCTTTGCATAGCTTGGATGGCATCTTGAAGTCTGGTAAACCCTTCACCATCTTTCTGTATTGAAGAGTTCTTAGCCCTTTGAAGCTTAGATGGCCATATCGACAATGCCACAAGTGAGTGTTGTCTTCAGACACTGTTTGGAAGCAAGCTGAGGCTTGAGGCAACATGTTTGCACGTATTACGAACATCCTGTTAGCTGACATCTTAGTTTGCATGATCAAACCTTTTCTTGGATGATAAATCTGGCACATTCCATTTTGGATTAGAATTGTAACTCCCTTTTCTTGCAATTGTCCAATGCTAAGCAAGTTATTCTTCAGCTCCGGGATGTAGTACACATCTGTGAATACTTGTGTGACTCCATTGGCTTGTAGTCTTACATTACCCTTCCCCATGACTGCCATTTTGGAGTTGTTGCCTAGTTTTACAGATTGTCGAAATTGCTCATTTAGATCAGTGAACCATTGCTTGTTGCCACTCATGTGGTTGCTGCAGCCGGAATCAAGAAACCAAACCTCCTCCATCTTAGAATTGTTGAGCTCAACGTATGCCATAAGTAACATCTCCTCATTCTCATCGTGCTCTGCATAGTTTGCACCTTTCTCCCATTCAGGGCACTCATGCTGAAAGTGCCCTAATTTGTGACATTTGTAACATTCAACCAATGCCTTATTAAACTGTTGTCTGCCCCTTCCTCTTCCTCTTCCTCTAAAGCCTCCTCTTCCTCTTCCTCTTCCACCAGTTCTGTCTTCATATGTGACTTTCAATGCTTGTTCCTCTCCTCCATGGCTTCGCATTCTCTGCTCGTGTACAAGAAGGCTGCTTTGCAGTTCATCGATGGTCATTGTAGATAGATTATTGGATTCTTCAATGGAGCACACCACATAATCAAACTTGGCAGTCATCGATCTCAGGATCTTCTCAACAATAACCAGCTCTGTCATATTTTCACCGTGAGCCTTCATCTTATTTGCAATTGTGAGGGTACGAGCAAAGTATTCATCGACTATTTCTCCTTCTTTCATTTGAAGCACCTCGAACTCCCTTCGAAGTGCTTGCAATTGAGCACGTTTCACCTTTGTAGAGCCCTGGTACTTCTGCCTCATTGAATCCCATATGTGCTTTGCTGTTTCTTTGTTGAGAATTGTCTCCATAATTGTTCTGTCAATGGCTTGAAATAAATAATTTTTCACCTTCAAGTCTTTCAGCTTTGCATCTTCAATTTGCTTGCGTTGGCCCTCTGTAAGTTCAGCTCCTTCTGCTGTAGCAGGTATCCCATTCTCCACTAAACTCCAGTACTCTTTCGATCTCAGAAAGTTCTCCATGAGCATAGACCAGTGGTCATAATGCCCATCAAATCTTGGTATGGCAGGTTGCACAAAGTTGCTCTCAGTTGCCATGTTTCACTCACTCTCTATCTCTAAGAAAACTGCGGTTTCTTAGCTTTGAAACTCTCAATCAGGCCCCGTGAAGGGCTCTGATACCAAATTTGTTGAAACTCAATATACTAAATGCAGACAACGTACTGCACTCTCACTCTGTTCAAGGAAACCATAAGGTATGGCTTATAAAGCCTTACAAAGAAAACTGAAAAGCAAACAGCCTTACATAGAAAACTGAAAAGCAAACAGCACTCTAGAAACATGGAGCATGAAACAAGGAAAAGCAAACAGCACATGGAATGAAAAAGTTCAAACCCACCGCACTACCCTATTTAAGGGAATATTGACATAAAGCAATAACACAAAACATATTTTAATAACCTTGACAGCTCCAACAGGCGGCGATGGCATGGCAGAGGACATGTAGGGCTTCTGCTCTCTTGGCTTGGGTTTGGGCTTGGGCCTTTAGGTTTGGGCTCAAACTTGAGCTAATGGGCTCTATGTTTTGGGCCAGTAGGGAGGGTGTCTTGTCACCCTCACTGATCACCTAGGGATGGGAGTGGCCTAGCCTAAGAGGTGGACATTCTTGGGCATTTGGGCCGGCATATGGTCCATGACCAATCATTTTCGGATCATGACTGCTACTGGAGTTGGTAACTATCTGGAATAAGATTGGCTTTTTTTCAAGCGGCTTATGGATAAGGAATTGCTCCTATTTGTTTGCTAGGAAGTGGCTCTCTGTTGGTACCGCAATTGCGCGCCTGGCTAATGGGGATGCTAGTCACTGATTTTGCCCTAGAAGACACGGAGTTGTTCTTTGTTTATGGGTTCGCTTACAAAGCGGGCTCAAAATTGACTTGTAATGAGTTTACATTACTTAGATAGGAGCGTGGTTGTTATCCCGCCATTTTTCTGTCTTCAAGTGTATGTTTAGACTCTGGCTTTTTGGCTGGTCATCTAATGCAATGAACCTTTGTTTCAAAAAAAAAAAAAAAAAGGAATACCTGGTTAGAGAACACAAATACATTATTATTGAATAGCTAGTTCATGGAACAAAATAAAACACAACCCTTGAAAACTTTCGAGAACTTTATTTAAAATACAACACTTTTTTTTTTTTTTTTTTGAATCAGGGAACATTTATATTCATCACAAGTCAGAATAGGCAGTTACATACCATTCCACTGTCATTTAAGGCCATAGACAAACAAAAAGATAGTGGTAGTACCCACAAGTGGTACATACAAATGTCCTACTCATTATACATTCAAATACGTAGAGGTAGCGGAGACCCTCATTTGGTACTACTCCAGAGGCGCTAGAGGTACATAGAGTGCACTAAAAAGTGCATTAGTTTCCTAAGAGGAATTTATTGTAAAAGACAAGCTAAAACATTAGAGGACCAAGGCAAGAAGCTAGCCTAAGTTATTAAGCCCAAGAGCCACAAAGGAAGAGTGCCAGTTAGAACCCATCAAGCTTGGCACGGTCCAGGCCCACATCTCCCACACGCCATGTCGTTTGCACCAACCTCATCAACTTCACTTGACCCGCTCCGCCTGGCTCGTGCCGCCAACGTCGCGCACCACGCCACCACAAATCAAACAGGACCTCGATCCAATGGCCCACAATCCTCACCGTTGTCGATGTGAAATCCATGCTACCACTGATCCAAGCCGCTACCACCAAGGCCGGCTAGTCTTGGTCAGCACGACCGCCGCTCAGAGATGCAGTCCCCAACAATGATGCTAGAGCCGTCGGTTACCCTGAGCACTGGCAATCACTCAATGAGCCCCGTTGAACAATAGAAATCGAGAACCCATCCGGCAGTAGCCTGCAAGACATCAGCGCGGCCCAGATTCTAGCCCAGACTCTAGGGGCGCCACAGGACGAGCACGAACATGCAGTTGGATAGAACCGGCTTTTAGGGTTTCGTCTTTAGGGTTTCAAAGTTAAGTGAGTTGTTTTAAAAATACGACACTTGTACATAATAAAAAGTAGCTTATAGATAGTTGCCAATACGAGAACAAAATATATTACAATGTAAGAAAAACAAACAACAAAACAATAAGATAAATAGGAAATAAGCAAGTTGTAAATGTGAAGTCCTCATCATCTTGTGATGTTTGTTTATTTGTCTTTCACAAGAGTACTTGTAATCATTTGGGAGATGTGCCATCCAGGCGGAGTGATAAAAGTGTTTTGTTGTTAAATTTTGCCTTGATGCCAAGGTACTCTTTCCAAGTTACTGAGGGATAGAGGGGAGGATGACTTGGTCCTACCAATTTTGAAAGTGGTGAGATTTCTGCACTTATCGGTGGTCCGTATAGGTAAGCAACTGATACACGATGATGAGTACGATTTACCACAGCACGGTGGAAGACATTGTGGTACAACCCATTAGACAAAATATGAATTAAATCACCAATGTTGATCACCAAAGCACCCGGGATTGGTGGAATCATGATCCAACTCCCGTCTCGGAGAACTTGCAAACCACTAATGTTGCCTTGGTGGACAATTGAGAGGAGATTTGAATCAGTATGATCAACCAAACCCATGGCTCGATCTGGATCTGGACAAGCTGGGTAAGAATTCAATTGTAAGGCAGCAGATGCAGCTTCAAGTTCACTATTTGGGTTAGCCCATTTGACATCTTCCTTGAATACGCCTAATGACCCAAGCATTAGCCACATCAGCCTCTCCGCAAGCTTTTTCATTTCTTTCTCATATTCTTCAAAAATAGAACTGCAATAATCAAGACATTCCTTACTGCATATTGAAGATGTTATATGTAATATCATAAAAAAAATTAATGAAGTAAGCACATAATTACTATCGTTGCTAGTTGCATTACGCTAAGAAAATTTGAGCTTCATCTAGCAATTGAACATATAAGTACTCTTTGAAAAAGAAGAAAAAAAAAAATCAACACCAACTAGGATTTAAAACTAGGATTTAATTTTTTTCTCTCACCACCCCACCCACATCCATGTGCAAGTAAGATTCACATCTAGGACTCCCCCATCATTAATCAACAAACCATAGCTTAGTTTTATTTTGGATTTAATATTTACAAATCAATAATAGTTTGAAATTAAGACCAAAAAATTTAGGGGCCGTGACCACTTACCCAATTTCAACTTAAAAATTGCCCACTTACTCCACTAAGAGTTTTTTTTACCCCATTTACCCAATCTAACATCTATTGACAGTATTGCCTTCATTTTAATTAATGAATTACAATTATCTCTCTCTCTCTCTCAGACTCTCTCTCTCCCCCCACCGATTTCTCTCTCCTCGTCGACTCTCTCTCCCCCCCCCCCACTGATTTCTCTCTTCCATCCCTCGAATCCGGCAACGCCGTCATTCCGCCATCCCCGTCGCGCTAAATAAAAGTGCCGCCTCCTCCAAGCAAATCGATCCCCAGCTTGGATCTGTGAACCCAGTCCAGATCGGATCAATCCGATCCGATGCGATCCAGGCCGCCACAGATTCGACGTCGCCCGGCAAAACTCGAACCTGCACCTTCAAGCCATTCCGCTGATGAGTACAGTGAGGCATCTGTGAAACCCAGTCCAGATCGGATCAGTCCGATCCGATTCGATCAAGGCCTACGACGTCGCCCCGCCACCCTCGATCCTGCACCTCCGATGCGCTTCGGCTCCGCCTCGTTCCAATCGAACTAGGTGAGCGGCAGTTCTTGTTGCGTTCAGGACCGACTTGAGCTCCACGGAGGAGGAGTTTTCAGTGACCCAATTGAGAAAAGCGTTGTTTGGTAAATAACCAAATAGGGGTTTTGATTGTTTTCAACGAATTCAAAGGTTTTGAGGCTAATTGGGTACTGGGTAGAAGATGATGTGGATGGAATTGAACTGAAGTTGACCAAAGTAGAAGATGATGATGAACGATGGAGATGGTCAGTGGAGATGGTATCTGTAATGTATTCATTTTGGTTCATTTGAGGGCAATAATATGATTATTGGGAGTCAATAATATGATTATAAATTGATCAATTGTGCATGTAGTGTATTCATTTTGGTTTTGGGAGTTCATACAATTCACTGGACGGCAATAATATGATTATTGGAGGCAATAATATGATTTTTGGGAGGCAATAATATGATTATTGGGGGGACAATAATATGATTACTGGGGGGCAATAATATGGTTACTGGGTATTATTAAGGACCGATTGCCGGATTCCGGTCACCGGTCGCCGGATTCCGGTCACCGGAGTCCGCGGCCGGCCACTAGTCACCGGAGTCCGGCAAGGTATCCAACGACTTCTCTCTCTAAGTGAGAAAGAAGGAGAGGGCAAAAAAATCCCAAAAATAAATAAAAAGAATAAAAAAAGAATTAATTGGATAATAGGGAAATAATCTCTTAGAGTGTTTTGGGTAAATGAGGTTAAAAAACTCTTGGTGGAGCAAGTGGGCAATTTTTAAGCTGAAATTGGGTAAATGATCATTTCCCCAAAAATTTAACCTCAACAAAAAATAATGAGGTACAAGAATGTGATCAAGTACCAGAACTTAAGGTAATCTTCAGGCCAAAGTTGGTGGAAATGTTCAAGTGGTGACCCAACAATAGTAAAGCCCTCAGACCACATGAGCTTTTCACAGAAGGCAGATATACGATGAAACCCATAACCTGAAAAACCAGTCGGGGGACGCGCTGCTTTGAGCTTTAGCTCCATAGGTAGGGTGAAAAGGCATCGAGTAGCAGATTCGATGTCATCAACAAGTTTTTGCGGTACTCCATGGTTTGTAACTTGGAAAATACCCCAAGTTTTACATGCATGACCTATGAGTTGAAGGGCATTTGGGTCGTTCAAATCGATGATGGCCACAGACTCTAAAGTAGGTGAATCAATAGAAGGATACTCATCGACTCGTGCCCATTTGTACTGATCTGGTAATTCATGTAATGATTTAAAGTCATCAGGGTGATCCTGGTGGAGATAGAGAGGGTGGGATTCAAAGACATCAGTGAGTTTTGATGACATGGTGAAAGCAATATGTTACTGACAAGAAATTAGAGAGATATGAGAGATGGTGGGTGAGTGAGTATTATATAGGGGGTTAATGAGGCTCTTTTGTACATGAATTCTGGACAAAGTTTCAAGCCAACTCATAAATTGTTGTATCCAATGTATTCAAACAAATATTTGCTTACAGTTCATGTGATGTTTGCATTACCAAAAACGTGGTTTTACACTTCATTATTTGTCTTTTATTAAAGAAACGGTCCTGTACAATAGCAAAATGACAAAAATATAACCATATATACATGATACATAATTTCCTTGTATGCCTTATATTTTGAATGTCAAAATATTTCCTTATGTATAATTATGTGAATTTCTTTTGTGTTCATTTTTGTAATAATTTGCTAGCTAAGAATTAATTTGAAATATTAATGCTCAAATATTGAGTAACTAGTAGATTTACTCATTATAGTGCTCGAACGTTGTGTGCTATTAATTTGTGACAATGGTTTAGTATGCTAGTTTTTGAACAGTATATTCATTGACAGTCAACTCTTATGTTACAAACTACAACATATTTATTATAGCGCTCAACATATGAAAGTCTTTTATTCATTTTGTTGGTGAAATGGTATAGTTTTTTTGAAAGGATTTGATTTAATTAGATATCAAAGCCATGAAAACAGGCCAGAGTCTAACAGAACTTACATAAGAAGAGCCGGAACAAACCGGATGTCCTATCTAAGTCACACATAAACTCATTAAAGTCTAAATGGTCGCTCGCTGAAACAGCAAGCCAACAAACTAAGTAAGAATAATCTCACTTCCTAAGGCAAAATCATTCATCTAGTCTAATCTGCCAGCACTCAATTGTGGTACACATATCAACTAGAAACATCTTAGAAAATATATAGAAATCACTCCCACTTGAGAAGGCTTGAAGTTCAGAATGTCTTGAAATTTGGTACCTTAAGCAAGTACCATCTCTTTCCCCTTAGGGTTAGAGCTAGTACTAGTTTCAGGCTCCTCAGCAGCTAACAACCTCGGCATCAGGTTGGTCTTGTTGCTCTTTGTCTTGTCAGGTTCACCGTCTTTCTTTTTTCCTTTTCCTGCTGTTCCATAAGGCAGCTTATTCACACTTCCAATAGGGCGTCCTCTTTTTCTCTTTGGTTGATCACTGTTTTTGGAAGGCCCTTCCAATAAACCCATAGTCACTGCATCCAGATTTTTCTTCCCAATAGCAAGACTTAAGCGTAATTTTTTTGGAGAAATAACTACCTCATCATTTTCCCTGCTTCGCCTTTGTCCTGTAATTGGATCGCCATTGAGTCTTGGCTCTCTCAGTGCTCTAATTTGCACCTGTCTTTGACGACGCATGGCCACCACGGATTGGGGAAGTAAAGCTTCAGGTATGCTAGTTGGTATCTGAGCCTTGAAGATCAAGGTTTGATTGTTTACCACCACCCTATTGTTATTAGGGTTTTCCTGTCCCTGTAGTATTGCCAAGGCCGTGGGCTGTGCCACCGCTCCAACTGGTGTATCACTATCTTCTTCCAGATCCGGCCCTGAACAAGGAAGGCCAACGTGGGTAACTAGGCCACAGGTACCGCATCTGCCAAACAACTTATCATACCGAAACTGCACCATGAATTGAACTTCATCTTCCACCCAGAAGCGGCGACGAAATAAGAGAGGCTTTGCATAGTCGATCTCGACCCTGATGCGCAGGACTCGGGTCCGGAAAGCCGGACGATCAAATTCCTTGAACTCTCCCAGCGTACTTCCGATCAGGCGCATAATACGCTCAGACCTGAACGCCGGCGGTACCCCTTGCAGCGTCATCCAGTAGGATGATTTCTTCAGTGGTATCTCGCTTGCCGGACTGATACCGTCGTACGGCGCTAGTGCTACAGGAGCCCTGTTGTAGCCCCACGGTCCACCCTTCCAAACCCTATCCACATCAGAGGGATCTGTGAAAGTGAACAGAACCCTGTCATCTTCTCCAACTTCTTCAACGCTCAGTCTGTCATTGATTCGCCATGCAGATCGGAACATGCCAAGGAAAGAGCGACGAGAGTATTCCCGCGCCGTGAGCAGCTTTCCCACCATGAAAGCTTCGGGTTGTCGCAGTCCTTTGGATGGACGCAGGTCCACCGGTTTCTTGCCATCAGCCAACGCTAGGGAGGAGGCCAAGCGGGCTGCCATTGCATCAATTGCCATTGACGTGAGAAAGAGGCTACGTAGTCAAAAACCCTAACCCTAGTTTAGAGAGAAGAGGGCGGCTACGTCTTCATTGTAATTTGAACCCTTGGTGAAATGGTTTAGTTACATGCAAAGATCTTGAAATATTGATTATCTTCCTAACATTTTGTTTATCTTTGAAAAATTAACTTTGAGACTATATAATGGGCTATACTGTATTTCAATAGTGGATAAAGTTTTAGGCCAGTTCATACATAGTTGTCTCCAATGCATCAAAACAAATTCTTTGCTTGCAACTCATGTCATGTTTGCATTACCAAAAACGTGAATTTCCACTTTATCATTACATGTCGTTTATATATTCCAGAAAATGTCTTTTATAGCATAAAAATGGGTAGATATATAGCCATATATATGCATGAGATGTAACTTTTTTTTTTTTTTGAAATAGGACGTCAAGCCTTCATATATTCGAATATAAGTGATTACACAACATGACCTGCCCCCGTGAGGGCCACGTCAAAATCAAGCCATGCAGATTACCCTAAAGCAACCTAATGAAATCACTATGGTAATACGACCCAGAATCAAACCTAGACAGTGTTGGGGCAGGAAAAGAAAACAAAAAACCCCAACTTATTCGACGGAACCCAGGACCCCCCTACGCAGAGGAGGCATCCCCAGGATCCACAGTAACCACACTCATAGGAGTAGCCTCCCCCACGGCGGTTTCCTCCGCCACCGTGGTCTTCTCAGAATTAACTGTCGCCATTGGAGCAATCTCCTCCACAACAGTCTTCCCCGCAGGAACCTCCCACACTGCCATATCTTCCTCCATAACCAGAGCTTTCTTGGCAGTATGAAATTGACGCTGCTTAACTTTCTTAGTTGAAACAGTCCCCAACTTCCAAGGGTAAATCTCCTCCACCCGGAGCTTATTCTTGGCACCTAAAGGCCTACCCACCTTACGCTTCTTTGGGGGAGAGACAATTAAGGTCCCCGCCTGGTGAGGTAAAGCTAACTCAGGGACAAAACCAATACTCACCTGTTCAGTGATTGGAACAGGAACCACTGCTCGGGCTTTCTTACTGTACTTCACCAACTCCCTAGCCTCAGCCGGCCTTTTAGTCCCATTGACCAAAGGTTTCTCCACCGGTTTCCGACTTATTATGCATGAGATGTAACTTATTTGTATACACTGCACATTAGCCATGTGAACTAACTATTTTGAATGGCAGAATATTTCCTTATATTTTATGAGATTTTTTTTCCCATATATATTGTTAGAGAAATTTTATTAACACATTCTTAAATACTTAATACACATCTCAGTTTTCCTACATCTAAAATAAGATTTTGGATGAAATGGCTGAAAAAAACATCTATATTACAAAAGAAAATATAGTTGGAATATGTTTAATAGCTATAATTTTGTTATTCAAGTTGAAATCTTTCTGTTGAGTTCACGACAAGCTTGATTATTAGGTATTATGCATTACAAAATTCCTATGATTGTTCATATTGTTTCATGTTAATTAATGGAGAGAAACTAGAGACCATTCTTATATATATAAACCCTAATCAGAATCTTCTTTTGATAGCTTGACTACTAGTAATTAATTTTGCATTACAAATTTCTTATGATTGTATATGTTGTTTCATGATAACTGATGGAGAGAAAATAAAAACATGTTGTTATAAATCCTAGTTGGGATCTTCTTCATGTGTTATTGATTATTTTTCAACAAACTTGACTACTAACAAATTTGCATCACAAAATTCTTAAGATTGTACATGTTTCATGATAATTAATGGAAAGAAAATAAAAAATTATTCTTATGATTCTGATAATTAAATGCATTTAAATCCATTATGATATATATATATATATAGAATTTTGTGATTCTGATATAGCTTAGCTTGATGATTTTGATATATATATATATATATATATATATATATATATATATATATATATATATATATATATATATATATATATATAGATTTTACATAGAATTTTGAAATTTGAGGATAATTTAGGTAGTTTTAGTGGTGTATTAAATAAAATTATAGAATAAGAAATCAAATGGGTAGTGTATTAAGTAAGAGGTGTGTATTAAGTATTAATGGATGTGCAATTAAAATTTAGAAAATTACATAGTAGCACATGACCAAAGATGTAAACACAAAAAACCTACTTGCAAAAAGATTTATACAAATAAGGACATGAGCCCAGGCCCAAAAGCCAAATGAATCAAGCCTGATTCCCAATTTTAATGACAAATGACTAAAATACTCGAGTTTCATCATAATTTACGACACTGCCACTGTCCTAAATCGAGTTTCATCAATTTCCAAACTCACCGATTTGGAAATCCTTCAAATTCTCCTTCCACAGTGAGAATTTCAGCTAGAAGCTTTGAGGGAAGATGATCAGTGACTCGAGGCGCTCCTAATAGGATCAATTTCACTTCTGGAAGTGGCCGGAAAATGGAGAATTTTGCTGGAGAACACAACTGCTACAGTGACGGTTTTGGTCAAAATTGATGGTTTTCTGGCCAAATCGCCGTGACCCACGGGTACCAACGTGTAGAGGAGAAAGAGACGGTTCTTTTATGGGTGGTGGCGCGCCGTTTGGTTGCCGGATGCCGGAGAAATCAAGGAAAAACGGGAGAGGGCCGACGCGGGGGAGAGAGAGGAAGAGTGAGAGATCGGGGAAGAAGAGAGAGAAAAGTGGCTGGGTAGGTTTCTGACCTACCCACAGTAACTTTCTAAATTACCATAAACAGTAACTTTCGTATTTCGCTTATAACTTTTGCATATGAAGTCCGATTTTTACGAACCAAATATGCACGCGCTCGGTTTAACGTCCTCTACGACTTTCATGAAGAAAAAATTTTCAAATTTTGACCCGGTCAAAAAGTAAACTTTCAGGGCCCCCTAAAATATCGAAACTTAAATAAATTGTATAGAAAATCGTCATTCCTCGTTTAATAACAACTAAACATGAAAAATTTGATTCCGGGCGCGCGTAACAAAGGTTCTGTAGTTTACTTTGATATACATGAGGAGCAGATTCATGAATTTAGTATCACTAAGGTTCTGTGGTTTACTTTGATATGATCAGCTACTGTCAATGATATGATCTGCTAATGTTCAAATTGAATTGATCGGCTACTTTATAGTTTATGGTTTATGTTAATGATATGATTTTCATTGTTTATGGTTCAAATTGGCTATTGTGTGGAGGTGCAAAAGGGTGATAACACAAGAAATAATCGAACAAAACCAGTGAGAAAAAAAGCTCCGGCACGTAGGAAAAAGTGCAGTATCAGAACTGGACGAGTATGAGTACAGTAGCAGGATTGGACGAGTGCAGTAGCAGGATTAGGTGATGACGAGTGCAGTAGCAGAACTGGACGAGTATGAGTACAGTAGCAGGATTGGACGAGTGCAGTAGCAGGATTAGGTGATGACGAGTGCAGTAGCAGAACTGGACGAGTATGAGTACAGTAGCAGGATTGGACGAGTGCAGTAGCAGGATTAGGCGATGACGAGTGCAGTAGCAGAACTGGACAAGTATGAGTGCAGCGAGTGCAGTAGCAGGCTTAGACGAGTGCAGTAGCAGAACTGGACGAGTATGAGTGCAGCGAGTGCAGTAGCAGGATTGGACGAGTGCAGTAGCAGGATTAGGCGATGATGAGTGCAGTAGCAGAACTGGACAAGTATGAGTGCAGCGAGTGCAGTAGCAGGATTGGACGAGTGCAGTAGCAGAACTGGACGAGTATGAGTGCAGCGAGTGCAGTAGCAGGATTGGACGAGTGCAGTAGCAGGATTAGGCGATGAGATAAGAGTAGTAGGAGAGTGAAGTTTTGTGAAGTAACGTAAAGAGATTATTCTCAAGAACTGGACGAGTATGAGTGCAGCGAGTGCAGTAGCACGATTAGACGAGTGCAGTAGCAGAATTGGACGAGTATGAGTACAGTAGCAGGATTGGACAAGTGCAGTAGCAGGATTAGGAGATGACGAGTACAGTAGCAGAACTGGACGAGTATGAGTGCAGTAGCAGGATTAGGCGATCACAAGTGCAGTAGTAGAACACGAGTACAAGTGCAGTAGCAGAATTGGACGAGTATGAGTGCAGTAGCAGGATTAGGCGATGAGATAAGAGTAGTAGGAGAGTGAAGTTTTGTGAAGTAACATAAAGAAATTATTCTCAAGAAAAAAAAAGAGTAACATAAACGGATTGTTCTCAGAAAAAAAAAAAAAAAAAAAAAAAAAAGTAACATAAACGGATTGTTCTTACAAAAAAAAAACATAAATGGATTGTTCTCAGAAGAAAAAAAAAATAAAAAGTAACATAAATGAATTATTCTCAGAAAAAAAAGTAACATAAATTGATTATTCTAAAAAAAAAAAAGTTACATAAAGGGATTAAAAGTCAAAAGAAGTAGTTAAAAATAAAAAAAATAAATTAAATCATGACATGTGGCAAATGGAGAGCATATTGTCCTTATTTGTAAGATTTAATCCTTGTAAAGAGATTAGAAGTCAAAAGAAGTAGTTAAGGGTAAAAAAGTAAATTAGCTCATAACATGTGGCAAGTGGAGAGCACATTGTCCTTATTTGTAAGATTTAGTCCTTATATGTTTAATTCAATCTTTAATGGATGTATTTGTTAAGTCATCTTTTGTCAATAACTTATATGTAATTTGTTATTTTATTTTCTTGTTTCATAACAGATTCTTTTGTAACTCCTAATGATAATTAATATTTCAAACGGCTAATACTTGACCAAGGCCCTGAACGCCAATAAAGACGTTCCATATGAGGTTGATACTTGAAGGCTGTGGAAAATTGTCATAGGTTCACCCAACAATTGGGGGTCTCCAACATATGGAATTTTGAAGGTTCTGAAAGGCTGGAGAGATTTGCCCATTCCATCATCAAGATTTTTTTTTTTTTTTTGAAAAGACCATCATCAAGATTTTATTTGTTCAAGGATGTTGTATTAGGAATGGCTCTCTCTGTCCGAGGTGCTTGTTTAGTCTGAATCTTTGCACCGGTTGCAACCCTTCGAGCCATATCTGGTGTTGACCCCGTAAATTTTGCCAACTCAATTTCTCTCATTTAAGTTTATGAACTGGCTTCAGTTAGATCTCAAAGATAGATATCCTCTGCACCAGTCTAGGATGTGGCATTATATGTATCTTCCTGTTGCTTTGTGAAAATAAATGTGGGGGGATGTAATCAGATCCTCCATTGGTACTTGTTTGGAGGCTGATGTATGGGATTTGTTCCACGGCCTTAGACTTGCCTCTGATCTTGGTTACAGAGCGGTAGACCGTAGAGCTGGAGCCTGACTCTAGTTCTATTGCTCAAATTCAGTTGGAAGAGTTGCATCCTCTCTAAAGCCCTCTATACAGTTGCAAAGAGTTGTTAGGAAGGAATTAAACTTGCGTCCTCCACTGATATATATATATATATATATATATATATATATATACACACACACACACACACCTATGGGCAGGAAAGTTGTATTGCTGGCTCTGCTGCATTCCATTTTGTTTGAGCCTTGTGGAATGCCACTGCTACTCTGCACCAGCAAGATAAAAACGTATTGCATTTTTGATAGTTAGGTAAGCCAGATATGCCATTGGTACACCTAAAATCATTGCTGGTGCAGAAAGTGCATTTAGTATTTAGGATTGACTACTTGTACACGTCTTTGTGTTTCCCAAGTTCTCTAAAATTACCGGCATTCTTTTGGTGCTACAGATGGCATGATTACTCCTAGTAATTGAATAGCCGCATGTGGCATTGTATCTATATCTACAATGCTCAAAAGAACAAAAAAGTTACTGGTACTGTGATTTGATCAGCTGACCAAAATGTGATTTGATCGACATACATGATTTGGTGTTCATGCTTCCTCTCACGTACTTAGGATTATGGCATTTTTGCTGATTTTGAAGGTCCATTTGGATCATCACTTTTGGACTCTTTTGTCTATATGTATATGGGTTTGTGAAAAAAAAAAAAACCAAAGTGATTAAGTATCAATGTGACATGAAGTCCATGCATATTTTGCACAATCACAGGTGAAATGAAAAAAGAATCAACTTTGTTGATATATATATATATATAACAAAACTACAAAATGAATTGGTTTGAGAAGCAACCAATTAAACCAATAGGTTTAGATCAATGTTTTCAAATGCGAAAGTGAAGGCGAAGGCGTCTTATTAGTGCCTCGCGAGGCGAGTGCCTCAAGGCGATGAGGCGACCGCTTTTCCCGCAAATATTATTCTAATATATTACATTTATAAATGGGCTAAATACTGTTTAGTACCCTGTGGTTTGTGCCCAACATCAATTCAGTCCCTCGACTTTCAATTTCATAAAAAACACCCTTGCATTTATCAAATCTCATCAAATAGATCCTTCCGTCAACTACAGCTGTTAACTCGCTGACATGGCATGCCATGTCAGCTCCTGTGGGCCCCATCTCTAAGGCAAAGATGGGTATTTCGGTCATTTCATTATTCAGATACAAATCCCTTCTTCTTCCTCTCGTTTCTTTCATCTGGCGAGAAGATGTGCAGCGGCTGTGCTCCGGCGAGGAAAAGCTCGCAGATCTCTGGGACCAAGTCGAAGTCACATCGGCGTCGTTAGCTTCCTCGCAGCGGTGTGAAGCGGAGCCCGGTCCTCCCTTCTCCGAACTAGCAGCGATGACAGCAGGACGAAGCCCGAATGCTTCTCGAGTTTTCCGACATATTTTCCGACTCCGGCCATGGCTGCAAGAGAGACCCGTGGCGGTAGCTTCGTCTTGGCGAGGTGAAGAAGCCTATGGTACCTTCTTATCCATCTGTTAACTTGGGAGAAAGAATCGAATAGGAGAAGATATTTGAGTTTTCTGACGAATTTCCATGTTTTCCCGCGACGTTTGGTTTCAATTCAGGTCTCAAACTTTGTTTCCCTTGCCAAGCTCTACCTTGCTATATACTTGAATTTAAGTTTGGAAGAGATTAGCAAAAATTGGAATTTTGGATTTACTGATCCACCGTGGTTCACTGTTCACGGTGGTGGTTTTGGTCTTCCTTGACCAATTTCCGACCATGACATGAAACAGTGAGCATAAATTGATGATTTGATGTTTCTGGAATCGTTGAAGTTGTAGAATTGTCTTTCTTTTCTTGTTTTGATTGAATGAGTTTCTAATTTTTTAGGATTGTTTGATTGGATTTTTGGTTCATTCTGTTTCTTGGAATGAAATCATAGTTGCTGCTTTGATTCTTTGGGAAAGATGAGTCCTTGCTCTGATTTTTTTGGGAAATGGCACTTTGGTATGTGATTTATGAGGTTATGATCTATAAATCGGATGCTTTTGTCATTAAAAAGATTGATCTTTTGAAGTTTTGATTTATGAGCTGCTCGTTCAATTCCTTCTCTGTCAGTCAGTCGTAGTGCTTTTATTTTTTATTTTCTTTTGACTCTACTGTCTGGTAGCTGGGCTTCACTTTTGTACATGAAGGAAACGAGGGGAAGAAGAAGGGGTGATTTGTATCTGGATAATGAAATGACCAAAATACCCATCTTTGCCTTAGAGATGGGGCCCACAAGAGGTGACGTGGCATGCCATGTCAGCAAGTTAACAGCTGCAGTTAACGGAGGAATGACGGAAGGATCTATTTGACGGGATTTGATAAATGCAGGGGTGTTTTTGATGAAATTGAAAGTCGAGGGACTGAATTGATGTTGGACACAAACCACAGGGTACTAAACAGTATTTAGCCCTTTATAAATTATATTCAAACACATAAAAATATAAACAAATAAATATATTATCAGATTATTGAACTCTTTGGGCTTTTGGCTTTGAATATGTAAATGGGCCATTATCTTTTGCATGTTACCTACCTATATTGGATTGGCCCAAAGAAATTTTCAGAAAAGGGACCTGTATAAAACGACGTCGTTTTGGCTGAAGGAAAGTAGAAACAAAAATACACGTTATTCCATCTTCTTCCTTCCGCCTCCCGCCGCATCAGACCTCGCCTTCGGCAAAAATGGCCGCCCCGATGCCTGGGCCGACGCTTTTCCAGCAGCAAGCCTCAGTTTAGACCGACGAGGCGTTTTCCGGTCGCCTCACACCGGAGCGTGCCCCGGGCTCGCCTCAAAATCGCCTTTGAAAACATTGGTTTAGATACAAGAGTCACTGAAACAGCTCCTACCTACAACTGGGTTACACTAAAATCCTAAAAGTGGTAGTACAACTCTCCAACCAGTTCAATCACTAATCAAAAATGTTGATGGAACAACTTGGGTATTGCCTTCCGAAAAGTCAAAAAATGGCTCTATTCATTAGTTGGATCATCATTGGCCACCCATTGATCAACATAAGCCATGAACATGTTAATACACTCTTCCTCCTCCACCTCCTTGTGAAGCTGGTCATCATCAATTGCTGGGTTATCAGTATCATCACCGAAAGCCATGAGAGCACTAGTATTTTCCTCTGCCTCCTGAAACGTCTGATCACGCAGCAACTCATCCACAGAGAAGAATAACTCCAGATCCAATTGCTGATCATCAAGCAGAAAATCATCGAGAGAAAACATTTCGCGTTCAATCTGAAGAGCCCTCTTCTTCTTCTTCTTTTCAAGATCCACTTTTTGCTTCTTCAAAGATTTCATCTTTCTCACACTAATAGCCCCATTGCGCACCAGTCTCATCCTTATTGGTCTCACTACTCTCACCAATTAATGGAAAGAGAACGACTTTGGAACAAAAATCGCACTATTTTAGGGTTGGGTGGTTCTCTGAATCTGCAATTTCAGAAAGAAATTTACAGAGGAAAACAATTAGGGTTTCCTGGTTTTGAGAATTTGAAGCAATTTCAGGGCGCAATTGCAGAAAACGAGAATTAGGGTTTCGTGGGAGGGTATGTAGAGAGCAAAACGATGAACAGAGCAAGTCTATTTGTGATGGTAATGGTGATTGTGAAGTGGGTACCGACCGGGAAGGTTTGTTTTATATAGACACGCGCCTTAGGTCGGTGGTTGCTCGTAAACTCAACCGCGTTGCAACGGTAACAAAGACTTTGGGCCGTTTGACTTAAGGCCCAAAACCCACGACCTGTAGGATTTCCTAAAGAGAAAAGGGATTAAGATACTTGATCAGTAATTCAATTTTCAAATAAACCAAATGGAATAGGAAAGTTTCCCCCTTTTTTTTCCTGCCAGTACAGAAATTTTCTTTTTATTAAAACTAGTTTCTTAATACACACTCAATTGAATTTTTTTTATTATCTTCCATTTTTGGTGTATAAAATTTAATTTTGATAAGAAACAAAATTGAGTGAATAACATATAAAAAAATGTTCTGTTAAAGGAAAAGCACATTATGTGCCTTCGTCAAAGAAACTGACGAAAGAGGGAATCAAGGAATTGCAATCACATCACAATCAGCATTTACTATTATTATTGTAATTGATGTTAATCGATGTTTCCATTGTAATTCTATCCCTATATAAAAGGACTATGAAATGAAATGAGTAGACCAATTCTGATTCCATTTTACTTTTACACATTATCATCATGCTCATAGCCAATAACCAAGAAAAAAAACCCTAATTTTCTAGTTTATTTCTGTCGAAAAAAAAAAAAACAAAAACCCTAGAAGAAAAAAACTTTTTCTTCTCTTCTGCTGCCACAACAAAAAAAAAAAATATATATATATATATATATATATATATTTCCTTCTTCCTCGACCAGACCGGCCTCACCTTCACCGGCCAGACAGCAGCACCCATCTAGGTTCTCTCCACCGTCGCAGCACAGGCCTCCGCCTCGCTGCTGCACCTGCTGCCCAGCCCCCGGTGCCCCGATCCCAGCCACGGTGCCTCTACCCAGCCCCGGCGTCCGAAACCTACAGCGCAGCCCCGAAAACCTGCAGCACAGCCGCGCCTAGCCCACCCGCCTCCCCCCATCGCTGCTGCCTCCCACCTGCAGATCCTAGCCTTGCAGCAGCGATCCTCCTCAACAGTGCCGATCCCTGCAACTCAGCATCGATCCCTGCAACCCAGCCCCAGCACCGATCGTAGCGCTGCTCCCGCGTCCACCTGCTGCTGCGCCGAGCACTGACACACAACAACCTATCCCCCCCCGCGCCACCGACCTCCAGCCCAGCGCCTTCGTCCAGACCGGCATCTGCAGCCACCCCTCTAAAAACCAGAAGGGAAAGGAGGAGAAAAAAAAGAAGACCCGGCCCAAAATAAAAAATAAAAAAAAGCAGGCCTCTACAACGCAGAACAGAAAAGAGCAGGCCTGCGGCCCGGAAAAAAAAAAGGCCCTGAGGCCCACAAGAAAAAAAGTGAGAAAAAAAGGGTCCACAGAAAAGACCAGGCCCAGAGAAAAAAAAAAAAGATTAAGCCCACTGCTGACAAAAAAAAGAAAAGAGAAAGAAAGCGGCCCAGTTTTTCTCAAGCCCAAAAACATCGCTACGCACGCCTGCATCAACACGCGCGTGCGCTAGGATTGTTTTATTCTCTCGAAATCAAGTATGTTTTCTTTATTAGTTTTTGGTTGTCTCTGCTACCCATTACTGAAACCTTAAAATGATAACAAACTACAAGCGAAGACTACTCCTTGTGTGTTTATTGGTTAAGCATTGGGATATAAGGGCTTCATATGTTATAATCCTGTAACCAGCAAGTGTATAATTTCCAGAAATGTTATCTTTGATGAAGATCAGTTCTACTATAAGCGTACTTCCTCTCAGACTTCTCTGGCTTCAGTGGTGCCTTCAGTTTCAGCTTCGTGTTCTTTGCCTTGTCACACACAGTCCACAGTGCCTCACTTTGTCCAAGAACCACAAGAGCCTGCAGCGACAACTACTACATCTATGTCCACACCAGGCACATCTTTATCATCTCAGTTTGAGAATCTGAATACACATTGTGCAGACATTTCATCTCAGGTTATTCCTATCATCCCTAATAATTTGAATCATATCTCAGATACATCAAATCATAATCTACATATTAATGATGCTTCCAATACTACTCATATATCATCTGGGACTGTGTACATAGATGAACCCTATATTCCTATCTCAGATATTGTGATTGATATATATTAATCCACCGAGTCTAGCTTCTTTTGACAGAATGAGATCTTTTATTCCACCTTCAAACTTGACTGTGAATGACCATCCCATGATCACCAGAAGCAAGCATGGAATTTACAAGAAAAAGGTATTCTTTGTAGCTGCATCTTCAAAACCAGCTTCTTCTGATATTGAACCAGTTTCCTATAAGCAAGGTATGAAGGTTCCTGAGTGGAAAATGGCTATGCAAGAAGAGTATGATGCTCTCCTGCATCAACATACTTGGATTTTGGTACCTCTTCCACCACAGAAGAATCTAGTAAGTTGCAAATGGGTTTTCAAGTTGAAGAAAAATGTAGATGGATCTATTGCCAGACACAAGGCCCGGTTGGTTGCACGGGGCTTTAGTCAAGAAGAGGGTGTCAACTATGATGAAACATTCAGTCCGGTAGTTCGACATACTACAGTGCGACCTTTTCTTGCTCTTGCTGCTCAGTTTAACTAGAAATTGCATCAGCTAGACGTGAAAAATGCATTTCTGCATGGAGTATTAAAAGAAGAGGTTTATATGTCCCAACCCCCTGGTTTTGAAGATTCATCATGTCCCACTCATGTGTGCAAACTCATTAAGTCTCTCTATGGTTTAAAACAGGCACCAAGGGCCTGGAATGAAAGGTTTGTCACTTTTCTTCTCTCTCTACAGTTTAGAAGTTCTCATTCTGACCCATCTTTGTTTATAAGATCTGAGAAAGGTACAATGGTTTATTTGCTGCTTTATGTTGACGATATAATCATAACTGGTAATAATGAAGATGAGATTCAATATGTTAAGCATTCTCTCAAACAAGAGTTTGAAATGAAGGATTTGAGGCTTCTGCATTATTTTCTTGGGTTGCAGATTCAATATATGTCATCTGGTGGTATCTTTATCTCACAGTCTAAGTATGCAAAGGAAATTATTGAGAAGGCAGGAAGGCAGGTATGCATGGCAGCAAGTCTTGCTCCACATCCTGCTTACCTTATGCTAAATTGCTTCGAGATGAAGGTCTTCCATATTATGATATTACACACTACAGAAGTATTGTTGGTTGTTTACAATATTTGACCTTTACAAGACCAGATTTGGCTTATAGCGTAAATACAGTGTGTCAGTTTATGCAAGCTCCAATTGAGGCTCATTATGCTGCTGTGAAAAGGATTCTGAGGTATCTCATTCATACCACCAACTTTGGTCTTACTTATAGGTCTGCCTCTCTTGAGTTGAGGGCTTTTTCAGATGCCGATTGGGCAGGGGACCCAAATGAGAGGAGGTCAACCACCAGATTTGTGATTTATTTTGGTAATTGTCCAATTTCTTGGTGTTCTAAGAAGCAATATTCAGTTTCTCGGTCCTCAACTAAGGCCGAGTATCGCGCCATGAATGATACAGCCTCTGAGATCTTTTGGCTTCGGCATTTACTGCAAGATATCAACATTCAGCTTCCTAATGTTCCCATTCTTCACTGTGATAACAATCCAGTCCATAAGTCCAAATGCAAGCATGTGGAAGTGGATGTGCATTTTACCAGAGAAAAGGTACTACAAGGAGATTTAACATTACAGTTTGTGCCTTCCCTTGATCAATTCGCTGATATATTTACCAAGGGGCTTAGTACTGCTCAGTTTTCATACATGTGCTGCAACCTAGTGCTTGGGAATCCTACCACTAGTTTAAGGGGGGGGGGATGTAGAGACTATAGTACAAAATCAAGTAGATCAAGTTGTACAGGTCAATGAAGGTCAAAGAAGTTCTCAGACCTGTGAAAGTCAAATATTACTGCAAGACCAATTTACTTCAGGTGAAAGTGAAAGATCAGACTGTAATTGATGCAAAGAATAACCAATTAACAGCTGGAAGGGTTAGAAGATTCAAGTACAGTGTTTGTTACAAGTCTGTTCATTAGTTGTTAGAGTTGTTGTGATAATGCACAGATTCATGACATGTGTCATTGATCTGATGGTCAGTATGGAGTTAGTTAAGGCATAATCACTATAAGTAGTAGGTTAAGTACGATTAGTCTTTTTTAGTGTGTTCTAGCTCATTGTAAACATTCAGAGAAATATACCAGTAGCTCTTCTTTGCTTTCTTCTTTACCTTTCTTCTTCGTCTTCTACCTTTCTTCATTTCCATCAAAACCTTAGCATGGTGGCAACGCCGCTGATGTGCGACATATTGAAGATTAGTACGGAAGAGCTGCGGGAGACGATGGCGGCAGTTTATTCAGGAAGGGATGAACCGCTGACGGAGAAGCACGTGGTAGATGAGATGGTGTTTTTGGCTTGTGAGGACTCGGCGTTCGTCACCGGCCATAATTTGGTTATTGATGGTGGACTCGGCACCAAGTCCATAGCTGTATTGAAACAATGATGATACTACAGGACTCTGATTTGTCGCAAGTCGCAACAGTATCGAAGTACTTGTGTTGTGAGCTGATGTGAGCTCAATAAGTCAAATAGTGAATAAACATGGTTGTGTGTTCTTAATTTCTCATGAATCTCTCTCCAACTCCCTTTTTTTCCCCTTCTTTTCTGAGTTATTTTTTTTTTGTTTTTCTCTTCCAACCCTAAATAAGAGGCAGAACCTAATTCTAATACAATTTTTCATTCAGCACTTGAGCAATACAATTGGCAAACACCACTGCAGCTAGCTCTAGATCATGAGTGGGGTAGTTCCGATCGTGTACCTTCAGCTGTCTAGAACCATAAGCAACAACGCTACCATTCTGCATCAACACACACCCCAAACCCTGATGAGATGCATCACTGTAGATAACTAACCCACCACCACTAGTAGGAATAGTTAACACTGGAGCTGTAGTCAACCTAGTCTTCAACTCATTGAAGGCTTTCTCACACTCATCCGTCCATACAAACTGAGTGTCCTTCCTTGTTAACTTGGTCAAAGCCGAAGCAATACCAGAAAACCCCTCAATGAATCGCCTGTAATACCCTGCCAATCGGAGGAAGCTACGGATCTCTGTAACAGTAGTGGGCCGACTCCAACTCATCACCGCTTCAACCTTCGAAGGATCCACATAAACTCCATCATTCGAAACTACATGACCAAGGAACTTGACTTCCTTCTGCCAAAAATCACACTTCTCAAAGTTGGCAAACAATTTCTTCTCTCTCAATGTCTGTAGCACAATCCGCAAATGCTTCTCATGCTCATCAGACGACCTTGAATAAATCAAGATGTCGTCAACGAACACCACAACAAACTGATCCAAGTAAGGACTGAACATGCGGTTCATCAAGTCCATGAATGCTGCAGGTGCATTAGTGAGACCAAAAGGCATGACAAGGAACTCAAAATGTCCATACCTGGTCCTGAACGCCGTCTTTGGAATATCCTCATCCTTCACCCTTAACTGGTGATATCCAGATCTCAAATCAATCTTTGAGAACACAGTAGCCTCCCTAAGCTGATCGAACAAGTCATCAATCCTAGGTAAAGGGTACCTGTTCTTGATGGTCACCTTGTTCAGCTGCCGATAATCCACACATAATCGAAGTGAATTATCCTTCTTCTTCACAAACAGCACTGGTGCACCCCAAGGAGATACACTAGCCTGTATGAACCCTTGTGCAAGTAATCCCTCAATCTGAACCTTCAACTCCTGAAGTTCAGCTGGAGTCAACCGATAGGGTGCTTTCGATACAGGGGCAGTACCTGGTATAACATCAATGGAGAAGTCCATTACCCTTTTCGGAGGCAACCCTGATATCTCCTGAAACACATCAGCATACTCCGAAACTACAGGAATCCCTGTAATCACTAAAGTACTACTCACTGATTCAATATGAGCCAAAATCCCTGTTCTCATGGCAATGTCGGACTTCAGACAACGGTAATGAAACACTCACTATGCCAATAACTCAATCATACAACAGACGTCAGACGACAGAAAGCTAATTTTCTGTTGTCTGAAATTTTCAGACAACAGACAAACCTAACTCTGTTGTTTGAATACCCACTGAAACACAGTTTTTTCATTTTGAGTAAATGGGTGACATTCAGACAACATTTTAATGTTGTTACTTGCAGATAGAGATGTACCTATAATTTCATTCCTCTGAAGGCTCTTATTGAAACAACATTTTTATGTTGTTGGCTCCAGGTAGAGAATTCATTCCTCTGAAGCCTCAAGCCTTGACTTATTCAAACAACAGTGATAAGAAAATTCTGTTGTCTGAATGAGTTGGACTGAAATTTTAGAAATCTCCCTCCCAATCGATTAAGGTATTTCCCTCTAAAAATTGGTCAAAACCCTAGTTGAGTCAAAGAGTGGTAAGCATCAGACAACGTAATTGTGTTGTCTGATTACATGTGAGAGTCAACTCATTTAACTTCTGTTTTTTATTTTTTGTCTAAAGGCAAAAATGCAAAATTGCCTTCTGCCTTTCATTTGTGTAAGCCCGACCTCATTCACGTCTCTCAATAAGTCTGCCTTTTTCTCTCAAGTTTCTCAGCTCAACTGATCTCAAACTGGGCAATGGGCATCTCTCAAGTCTCTATCGAAACTGCGGCCAGCGACCACAGGGCATCCACGACCGATTATCGGACCCTAATCTCAAATTCAGCAGCCATTCGAGGTGCATTTGAAGAAAACGCCCATCTAACAATCGTTTGAGAAGAACCCATTGAAGGAAGTAGAGGACGAGTTGATCTAGAGGAAGGTCCGACAGATCCTAGATCCAAAATTTGGGGGATTAATTTGAAGAAGAAATTGGGGCCGATTTTCCAGAAGGCTTGAAGTTGAAATCGAAGTTGATCGACGCGTAAGTACTCTTTCATCGTCACTCCGTATTTTCTTAAACATCAACGTCATCCTTCCTTTTGGGGTTTTTGCAGGGTTGCAAAGTTTGGTGCCTTGGTGGGAAATATGGACGTGCACCCCTGTCTGCTAGTTGTTTCATTCACTACGGCCTCAGATTCTTCTGCTCAAGGTGTAACAACCGGGAAAAGAAAAAAAAAAAAAAGGGTTTGTTTAAGGGCTTTTTGGTATTTGGCCACTAGGTAGGAGGGTTTTATTGCCATCGTGCTTTTCTGATTTCACCGTGGGTTTTGATAGAGACAGAAGACGGAGTTAGCGAATTGGGGGAAAGAAGAGGAACTTCAAGATTGGATGCCCAAGGTAAATTCGTGCTCTAAACTCCTTAGTAAGGCTTCATTGTGTATTTTAGACGCATTCGATTAATTCTAGGTTTGGATTTATGGAATTGCCATCATTTTAAGGCCTTTCAACGAGATCCAACTTTGGGTATTCTAGTGATGAATTCTAGTGATGAATTCTGGGAGATGACACTAAGTACTCATGGATTTCATATAATTGTCTTAGGCTGAGAAGGTTGGTGGGGATTTGAGGGGGTGCTTAGCCTACTTTACAGGTAAGTGATCCTTATCTTAGCTGGTGTTTCCTTCCAGTTGCTAAATTTGGGTTTATTGAAATGCTTTCTCTCAGCTTGAGGTAGGGAATCAAGTTAATTGTTTGATTTCTGGAAGTGTGGGATATTTGAGTTATGCTGGAAATTCTAATATGGATCAAGCATGCCGTTTTTTTTTCCCTGACGCAAGTCATGGTATATAGTTTTCAATTTGTTTTCTATTGAATTTTCAGACTACTGTCTTCTGGGCAATGAAGCACTGTTCTGCATAATTACAAGTATAGAGGTGTTAAAGTTCCTTTATTTTATAGGCACTGCACTATACTATAATCATAGCTATCACTCATGTATAATCAGATAATTATCATAAGGAAGCATGCCGTTAGCTAAACTTCTATGCACTGCACAATTTACTTATATATATATATACACACACATGTATTTATTTACATGGAGTCATAGACACACACATATTTGTACGCAAGCACATAGACGCACGCCTACTCCATACATGTTTTTATTTATATTCAATAATTGCAGCTCGGCAAGACCCCTATTGTTCTTTTTCTTGAAGTACTGTTAAGGTTGACTATGTTGTTTTAGGAACCTAACCACAGGGTTAAGTGTGGGTTAAGGTTGACTATGTTGTTTCTGGTAGCTGCGTCTTTGTATTATATTTCAGAAAAGCTCTATCTTTGTTATATTTAGTATTTCTTACACACCTCAGGTTCTGTAATCACCATTTGAGTTGAATGACCATGCCACTGAAAAAATTCTTCCGTATTGTAAAATGTTTATAGAATTTGCTGTGTAACAACATTTTAATGTATGCCTGTTTTTGTTTATTGTGAGCTAGAATCTAGGTATAAACATTTCTGCTGACCCCAATTATCTGTAGCCATTATAGCTAGAATCTAGGTATAAATCCTTTTGCTGGCCCCATTATGATCATTCCACAACTTTTTGGCTGGTACTTGACATTTTCATATGTTGCAGGGCATTCCGGAGCAGCAAGGTGATAAAACCTGTGGGTTTTGGATTATGCATTACATGAAGGACATAGTGGAGGACAAGAACCAAGAGTGGAGTGCTAAGGTAATATATGTTAATGTATTTCAGTTCTTCAAAATGGCTTACATTCCAACTAATATTAACTTTCATATTTTCTATTGTTGCAGTGGGACAGAAAGGGAAGCAATATGTACACACAAAATGATATTGATAAGGTTCGGGCCGAGTGGGCACAATATGTTGCCCAATTTCAAGAAAGCTAGTGCCTAACTCTTATATATATCTGCTTTTGGACATGCATCACCTATATAACCCAGTTTAGGAAGCTATAGGTACTAGTTTTTTGCTTTACATGCTCGATACTGTGATGTTTGTTGCATTGCCTTTATCGATCATGTCTTTTGTTTCATGGATGGGGTTGTATTGAACTGATGCATAGCAGGTTGTGTAATATACTAAATGATTTGCCAGTTTGATGAAATGACATTTTCTGGATTTCCAGATTACCTAATGAACAGTACAGATTTCAAAAAAGTGTGTTGTTGGATCAAACAGAAAACAATAGAAATGGGAAAATTCTATTGTTGTATACCAACTCAGACGACAAAAAGTTGTAGTTTCAATATTACCATGTAGACAGATATATGAGAAATTATGTTGTCCATTCAATTAAACAACAACAGGACTAGGAAAATTCATGTGATCTTAGTTGCTTAATATCAACACAATCATATGGCTCTAATTGATATCAGACGACAGATAATTGTGGTTCAAAGGTACATACAACCACAAATAATATGGTTCTAATTGATATCAGATGACAAATAATTGTCGTTCAAAGATACGTACAACCACAAATAATTGTCTTTGAAATAGCTATTAAACGATAGAAGATAAAGATTGCTGATGTCTATTTATATATAAGATAACACATTTCTGTTGTCTGAAATATTCATAACACACACCTATACATGTGAGGAATCAATCAGACAACAGAAGACCAAAAACATGTCTGTCGTCTGATTGCACTCAGACGACAGAGTTTATTTGTCGTCTGCTTGGAGAAGAGACGGCAGCGCCTCAGACGTCAGAAAATCATGCAATCAGACGACAGATATACTCTGTCGTCTGATTAACTTTTTGGCATAGTGACTGGTTATCCAGGAACACGGAAGGACACAATCATCCTAAAGCAATCAATCACTGCATGGTTCTGGCTCAACCAATCCATACCCAAAATCACATCATACGTGTGATCCGGAATCACAATCAAAGATGCAGAGAATTCTCTACTACATATCCCAATAGGGCAATCATCACAAAACATATCAAGTTCAAGGGATACACCGAGAGGTGATGTAACACATAAAGATCTAGTAAGAGGCATGGCAATCAAACCCAACACATCTACCACAGAACTAGATATGAAAGATTGGGAAGCTCCAGTATCAAACAGTACTCTAGCAAGATAGCTATAAACAGATATAGTACCTTCCACCCCGGTGCCTCCCTGTCCAATGGCGAAGACTCTAGCCTGACGTTCGAAACCCCTCTCCTCATACAACGACATACGAAGCAAGCTCAAAATTCATAATTCATATTATTGAACAAATATTGAATTACATAAATTTATTTAAATGAAATTTCGGGTCTTCACAATCACACCCAATGATCAATTGGATCACCTCATCAGTCATGACCTTGCACGAAATTGATAGTACAAGTCCATCAGCAACTTCCCACTTCATATAATCTTCAGCCTTCTCATTCACCCGTGCCTTGATAATACCAGTGATATGGCCCATCCTGTGGTAGAACAAAAGTGAAAAGTGATAGAACAAAAGTCAATCCTCTGAATAAGAGGAAAGAACAATGAACAAACAAAGAGACAATGTCCTTACACATATTTACTCTGATACCAAGTCAAATATTGAGTTGGAAAAGAGAAATGTTTATGAGAAAATTTTCTGATCTATATTAGGTTGTACAACCCTAGACTAAAGTACTACAAAACCAATTGTACCACAAGTTAGTACAACCTAATATAGGAAACCTATTCCTATAAGGTAACTACTAAATACATATATATTTTCTTAATAATTCAAATAATGACTCACAAGTCAACAAGAGGACGCTGGAAATTCTGTTTTTACTGGGTGCATCGATTGGTACTTTGGAAATTTTGTTGGGTTTAATTATAAATATATAAAATACTTAAATATAAACAATTTATTGGGTGCACTACAAGTTTTGCTCAATGCATTTAGAAACACCTCATTTTTTTTTAATAATGTTTATATATATAATTCTTGTCGCTTATTCCAAAAAAAAAAAAAAAATCTTGTCGCATCAAATTTAAATTAGCACTTACGTACAGAAGTGATTATAAATTCTTATTGGGTGCACCACGTAGGATAAGTCCCTTGCATTCATTTAATATGCGTTATGCGTTAGGCCATCTGAATTTTGGCGCGATTAATATTCATTTAAAAATAAGGTGCTCTCTGCATGTGCATGTATATTAATAGTTTAATACAATTACGCTTATGTTTGCAGGACCTTAGCAGATGAACTTGTCCAAATCCCTTAGTAGATGAACTTGTCCAAATCCATTGATGTACGCTTATGTTTGCAGGACCTTAGCAGACGAACTTGTCCAAATCCCTTAGTAGATGAACTTGTCCAAATCCATTGATGTACGCTTATGTTTGCAGGACCTTAGCAGACGAACTTGTCCAAATCCATTGATGTACGTCGGTACTGAATTACTGACTAGGAAATTAAATAGCCCTAGCCGCCCAACAAGACCTCATTAAGAGAGGCCAATTAGACTGGCCTAAAAGCGCGCATCTCGATGTATATATTGAGCCATTCTACACTTCAGAGTTCAGACTCGATCAGTTCCCTTATTTCTTTCTCTGAAAATGGTGTCATCCACTGAAACCATCCACTGCCTCAAGTCCAGCATGAGGCTGTCTACGGTTGTCCCAGCCACGGTGACCGCCCAAGAGCACAAGGTCCATGAGCTGACCAACATGGACTTGGCTATGAAGCTTCACTACATTAAAGGGATCTACTTTTTCAAAAGTGATGCAGTTGAGGGGCTTACGGTGCAGGACTTAAAGAAGCCTATGTTCCAACTGCTCCAACTCTACTTCGCCACCTCTGGGAGGATCCGGAGATCCGGAACAGGCCGTCCTTTCATTGTGTGTAACGACGGCGGTGTGAGAACTGTGGAGGCATGTTGTGACAAAACCATTGATGAATGGTTGGCCACGGCTGTGGAGGATAATTCTGTGTTTGATGACCTGGCTTATAATCGAGCACTTGGTGATCCTGATCTTGGTTTCTCTGCTTTGGTCTTTGTACAGGTAAAATCACTAGCTCATGACTCTTGTCAATCATGGAAATGGCCTCTACGATATCGGTACAATAATAATCTGGTCGAGTATCACAAAGAAAAATAATTGCAGGTTATAGATAGTAAGAGATGAGCCTACTCCGGCATGATCGAGTACTTTAAAGATACTTAACTTTTTCGATAGTAAAGCTACATCTAATTCCATGGTATTTGTTGTTTGATGTCGTACTTCTAAGCAGTTCACATGGTTCAAATGTGGAGGAATATCAGTGGGACTTAGCTGGGCAAATGTTCTTGGAGATGCATTTTCAGCCTCTGAATTCCTCAACCTGTGGGGGAAGATCATGGCGGGTCACATGCCACTTAAGTCTCAGCACATGCCAGATCCTGCAAAATATGAGTTTCCACTTCTAGTACTTCCCAAGCTAACACCAAATGCCCTTAAAAGGGTTGATTCAGTTGGTGATTCATGGGTCACACCAAGCAGCTGCAAAATGAAGACACACACTTTTCATGTTCCTACAGACAAAGTGGACCATTTCCTCTCAAACCAAACAGCTAAGGTCTCAGCTTTTGAAGTACTTTCTGCAATCATATGGAAATCCTTATCCAAGAGTAGGGAAAGCCCAGAACAGTCAAGGATGGTGACTATTGTTTATACAAACAAATCCCTTAGAGGAATGAAATTTCTAAGTAATGGGATGGTGTGGAGCACAGTTGAAGCAGATTTCTTAGTTGCAGAAGCTGAGGTCTCAGAACTAGTGGAGCTGATTTTGAACAAAAGGGTAGATGAGAATGGCATGATTAATGAAATGATGGGGAATAACGGAAGTGGGGAGTTATCTTCAGACTTCATAGCATATGGAGCAAACTTGACATTTGTGAATTTGGAAGAGGCAGAGATTTATGGGCTTGAATTGAAGGGGCAAAAGCCAGTTTATGCAAATTATTCCATTAATGGAGTTGGTGATGAAGGGGTTGTTTTGGTGCTTCCTGCTGGGCCAAAATGTGGTAAGGATAGAGATGATGTTAATGGTGATCGAACTGTGACTGTGGTTTTGCCTGAAAATCAACTTGCACAGCTGAAAGTTGATCTAAAAAAGAATTGGAATATTGCTTGAAATCGAATTGCTTTAGTAATATGATACTAAAAATTCGTCAAGTATGGGCTAGTATGAAATTTGTATGACCTAATAAAAATCCAAATAATACTCAATAGCTATGAGTGTATTTTTTTTTCCCCTCTGAATGGGAAGATGAGTGATCATATCAGGCAAGGTTTTAAATATCTGCGATATTTCCGATATATCCCCCAATATCTCACTTTTTTGACGGACCGATATATCTTGTGTTGTTACAATCCCGGTACACTATTCAAACGGTGTAGCGGATAATCCTGCAGGTCAGGAGAACCAGAGCGGTGATCGAGCTGTTTAGTGTAGCAGTATTTGATTTATCGCATTTGTTTTTGTGAGGTTTGTTATGCTCATTGAGCTTTACTATTTTAAGTTGGTGAGAGTGTGCTGTAATAAATAATTTGAAGATTCGGTTTTCGTATTGTTGAGTGGGTGAGGTGCGGTTGTTTATGAAAAAAATTCAGGACGTTTATTTGATTAAGTTGTTTAATTCATGTTTCGGATTTGAATTTGTTATTCAAAATTCGGGGCATGACAGTGATAATGTTGTAGAAGTTTGGAAGACGCTCAATGGTGTTTACATGAATAAATCTGATTTCTCTTAAATCTATGAGTTTTTGTGCAAGGTAATAAGGATGAAGCAGGATGGGCAGGCAGTTTCGGTGTTCTACACCCAGCTGAAGAATGTTTAGGCCGATATTGATCAGCGACGACCGAACAAATTGAAGAATGTTGAGGATATTTCTTGGGTGAGAAGGAGTTGGAGCGAGTGCACCATTTTCTGAGTGAAATGGATGCTAGGCATGACAGGCTAAGGGAGAACTACTTCGTAGGTAAGAGCCTTATTCTCTTATTGAGGGTTTTATCTACATCCTAAAGGATGACTCTCAGAAGGATAGCGAAAAGGCAGTCCATTCAGAGATCTCTAGCTTGACCATCCAAGACAAGCCCCCACGAGCTCAAGGTCCACCGCCTGGCTTCTCTACACCACCATCTGGACTTATTCCTATGACTCAGGGTTCTTCATTAGGAGCCAATTCTAGTGGGTCTGTATGCTAACACTGCAATCCGGTTGGACACACAAAGGAGAACTTCTATTAGCTGGTTGCGTATTCTGTTGGATATTTCAGTAGACCCAAGCCAACTAGGCCCCAATGGAGAGGGAAGACAGTTGCCAATCTTGTTCGGAACTCGGGGTACTTTGGTGTTGTAGGGCAAGATCATACCACACGCAAAGATGGTAATTATTCAGGCTCAATGGTTGATAGAGGTACTAGTAAGATTGGTATAACTTTGAAATTTTTTAACTTTGTAGGTTCAAATACATGGATTATTGATTCATGTGCTTCAGACCATATGACCTATGATAGAAAATACTTTATCAGCTTATCCACCTCAAATGTTACCAATGCTAATGGTGAATCGCTTCCTGTTCTAGGTATTAGGTCTATAAGAATCACACCCACCTTAGTATTGCATGATATCTTATATGTGCCTGACAATTCCCATCACTTAATTTATGTTCCTCAACTAAATACTCAATCCTTGTGCACTGTAACATTCTTTCCCATGTATATTCTTTTGCAAGATCTTCTGACCAGGGAGGTAATCGGCATAGGGTATTTGAGGGGGAGATTATTTAATCTAGATCAAGCATATGCAGGATAGAAGCCGAGGAAGAATGACCTAATCGCTTTGACTTTGAATTCTAGAGAGCTGAATGAAGTTTGTTTATGGCATAGATGTTTAGGGCATCATTCTTTTAGTGTAATGCGCAAAAGGCCCTCTTTATTTGTTGTCATTGATAAGTCTTCTTTACATTGTGAAACATGTGTTTTGGCGAAAAGCTATAGACTCAGTTATCCATTGAGTCTCTCTAATAAAAATTGCATTCTTTTTTAAATTGTTCACTCTAATGTGTGGGGCCCTTTCAGAGAACCCACTGTGTCCGAAATGCAATATTTTGTTCTCTTTATGGATGATTATATTAGATTGTCTTGGGTTGCATTGCTTAAATCTAAGGATACTGTGTTTTATGCATTTCAAGATTTTAAGAAAATGATTCAAACACAATTCAATGGTCTTGTAAAAGTTTTTCGTTCTGATAATTGGAAGGGGGGGGGGGGGGGGGGTTGGTGGGGGACGGAGTTTGTCAATCATGATTTTCAAAAACTTTTTCAAGAACAAGGCATAATTCATCAAACCACTTGTCCCCAAATACCAGGGCAAAATGGTATCTCTGAGCATAAAAATCGTCATCTCTTAGACATAGGTAGAGCGGTTATTATTTGGTGCTCTTATGCCCAAGTATCTATGGGTTGAGCCCGTCCAAACAACATCCTATCTTATCAACCATCTTCCTTCTAGTATCCTTCAGGGGTACTATTATTTGGTGCTCATATGCGTAAGTATCTGTGGGGTGAGGCAATCCAAACAACATCCCATCTTATCAAATGTCTTTCTTCTAGTATCCTTCAAGGCCGTATTTCCTTTGAAGTCTTGTCAATCCATGTCTGACAGGATCCACTTGGCCATGCAGGGCCCATTTTAGGAATCACTCAACCGAAAATTCGGTAGAATCATTCCTAAATATGGACTACCCAAAACCTAGAAAAAAATTTAACACTTCTCATATCAATAACCGCCCTCAACTCGTAGAGCATAGCTGCTTCCCACAATTCACAACAAAACTCCACAACTGGACATAACACAATATAATACTGAATGATCTCAAGTTACAATTGCACTAGAGTTTGGTAATCAGAGAAAACTAATACTTTCTCAGGATATATACCACATATAAGGGTACATAAATCCTACAATGGGGAAGCAATGACAACTAACAACTGTGCTCGACTCCAAGGACACCCGACCTCAACAAAACTAGTCTGCCAAACTGGGCATTTGAAACCGCAGGACCTAGGAAAAAGTATTTGGAAAAGATGTTACAGTGAGTGGACGAAAATAATAATATTAAATAAAAGAACTTTAAATACTTTCCCGCTTTACTTTTTCAAAATCTTCGATGCATGCAAACATTTATGAAACACTTTTCTTTAAAACCAAAAATCCAGTAAAAATGAACCAGCCTTGCTGGTTAAGCATCAAAGTATAGTATGGGGAAGGAAAAGTTATCATACAATAAAGAGAGCCTCCCAGCTCTAGTAATAGCCTTCCAGGCTAAAGGCTCAACTGCGACCTACAAAGTATTATGAGAAGGAGCAATAAGCTAGCTAGCAATAAAATATAACAACCTAAGTATGGTGAAGAAGATAAATTCAAAAACCAAGAGAAAACATGTGGTGACCCGAGAGAGGGTTCCCACAGCACCGTGACTCCGAGCCAATGAGAAGCTGACACATCACGAATGACATCCCGATTACTCATCAACCCGAAATCGCAAAGCCTTTTGGGTTTAGGTTGTTGGTTTACAATACATTTTCTTTGGGCAAATCATTCTAGCAACCGAACAGCATATTTTCAAAAGTGGAATTTAAAATGGGCTAAAAGCTTTGGGCTTACAATAGGAGCCCAATTTGGAAAGCAATTAGTGAACTTCAGGTATAAGAGGCGCACCCCAGGGTTACGGGCCTCTTGAAGTTCTGGTAAACGAGGAGTAAATAAATAAATAAAAAGTAAATAAATAAGTGACTCCAAAATCCGATAAGGGTCCAAAACGTTCTTTTAATAAAGTCAAAGAGAAATGCATCAAGCTGGGCCATATGCCTCCCCTGTACGCTCCCCGACCACATGTTCAAAACCTGTACACTGTTGTAGGGGTGAGCTTTCATCCTTGCTTGCCCAATAGGGGCCGACCCTCCCATGCTAGATTTGAAAATAATATACTTGAAAATATTTACTACATAATATTGTGCACGTTTATCGAAAATACTTTAAAAAGAGGCAACCACAAACATTTATTCTCTTTTATAAAATATATATATGTAGCGTGCTTCACACAACTTGGACCTCTGAGATACTTACCTGCCGGCTACTCTGAAACAATCAGTGACCGGCCCGGTTCGTCATCCTTCGAGAACCGGCAACTACTTTGTAGTCCTTGTGACTACAAGTAGCAAAAGTGTCTATTTCCTGGCCCTGAGTGTCCTATGACTGTTCACCGTCAGTACTTACCTTTCCTCGATGCACATAGGAGCATAGCCTCCTCCAGAGGTTCACGGTTATCAACATCGTGGGATACCTAGGAATCAACCCGTCTAGGTCCCATTCACTTTCAGGTCACAAGTACAAACATACAATGGGTACTATCTCAACATACAAGTCTAGCCTCGGTTTTCGCAATTAGCAATTATCAGTTATGCAAACACAAATATCACGAGGCATCGACTAATGAACAACCAAAAACGTACTTGCAGGCAACATACTATCATACTAGAGCATTCTACATATAGAAAAGCCTGTAACAAGGAAGGGACAGCTCACCCTACCTGGATATGGAGTGCTCGTCCACAATTAGATTCATTCTCGACTTTCAATACTTCGTCCAAATCCAAATGCACACTCACGGGTCCTTTATAATAAAATTAACCAATGAGTAAGTTGATAACATTACAACTCAATTAACCAAGCAACCCAATTCTTTTACTCAAATCTCTTTAAGTCCATCGAATTATCTTTTGATCAAAACAACGATCTAGAACTTATGCTTGAAAGTCTTTTAGTAGATAAAATCTATTACCCATTCCCAAATAATCCAAATATGTAGCATTTGATCATTTGGGAAATGGGAATCATGCTCTTCGCGTGTGTCCATTAAGTGTGGTTCGAGTCAACCCTTTTTGATCTCCTTTTTGCTTGGCGTTTAAATCTTAAGCGAATAATTATCAATTACCATTCGCGAATGACTTTGATTCACTATAGTCGTTCCGAGATATGGTAACATTAGAGTACTTATAATTTGGCCCATTACCTTTAACTAGATCCTACTTTAGCTTAAACATGTAAACTTCACCATTTTCATTTCCGAGTCCCACTCAACATTGATAATTACTCGACTTCTTCATTTTCTTCCACCAAAACTATTTACCTTACAATATGACAATTCAAACTCCATCACCATTCAAACTAACCAAACTAATCTTCTTTACACATTTAGCCATTTCATACTTGTCCTTATTTAAGCTAAATTCTCAACAATCAATCACTCAAAGAAGCATTAACCATTCAAGGAGCATACCAAATTCATTCCATTCGATAACAACCACTAGAATTTTACAATCACCACACCAAAAGTACTCGGGTAGCTAGAGACCCAGTCCCTTACCATGTTCCTTAAAAGAATTCCTCGACTTGGCGCAGCGGTGGTTTTCAATTTACTGCCCTACATCCAAACCTCAAGTCTCCATCTCCACAACAAAACAACAACTTATTCAATTAATCTCAAAGTCCAAACAACAATCAAACTCATAAATTCATAGGCCTGCATTCCTTACCCATTTTCAGTTCTACCGAGACCACATCCTTCACCACGTACTGCATCCTGCAACCCCCATCATTTCTTCATCACTCCTTTAAGAACACATTCGAATTATCGAGGCCAGAAGCCTTCCCTTCTAATCTGTATTCCTCCTTCTCCTCCAAACCCAATATTCAAATATCCCAAATCGAAGAACAAAACATCAGAAATTCATTATTTCAAAAGTGAAACTCAATCGAATAAGGAAAGGGGCCTCCGGGTTGGCTTACCAGAACGATTGTTTACGCCAGCGGTATACACGGCGGAGCTATGACGGTCCACGTGCCAGCAGCAGCATGTGTAGCGCGTGTGGTGGCTCTAGTCAGAGTCGGAGGTCAAGAGTCTGGGTGTTTAGGAGGTTATACAACGATGATTGTATCCATGCCGGTATTGTATCCCAATTCAAACCAAAAATTGGAGATTGGAGGTAGGCAGTGGCGGTACTCTGACATGAAGCATGTTTATGGTCTTCCGGTGTCAGACGGTGCAAAGGCTTCAGGTTTTGTGGTGATTGGCCTGGTCTGAATTGATTGGTGATGGCGGTGAGTGCAGAAAGTGATCAGAAGTAGCCTTTTCGGCTAGGATGGCAGCGAGAGCTGTGGTGGTCGCATGCGGTGGCTGGAGGCGGTGCATGTCGTCGAGTCGGGTTGGGTTTTGGTTGGTTTTGGGGGTAGCGTTGACTGGTGGTGGCGGCTTCGTGAAGTGGTGGCCGAAGACGTGCTTTTCGGCGAAGGCATAGGGACCTTGAAAGAGGGGGGGGGGGGGAGAGAGAGAGACACGACCGTGAGGGAGAAAGGAAGAAAAATGATGCTAGGGTTTTCTCAATGGCTCCCCTTCTATTTACACTAGGCCAAAAATTCAATCAGACAACACATATAAGACGACAGCAAACATTTTAACTGTCGTTTGAAATAATCAGACAACAGCAAAAAAAATTCTGTCGTCTGAATTTTAAATCAGACGACAGTTGTTACATTACTGTTGTGCAATTGTAAATCAGACAATGGTTGTTTTTCCGATGTTGTCTGAATCATCAATTCAGAAAACAATTATTACATTGATGTTGTTCAAGGTTGATTAACACAATGGATGAAAAAAGATGTCGTCTAATTGTTTTTTATCATACAACAGTTATTACTTCTCTGTTGTGCAATTGCTATTAATGGTTGAAGAAGATGTTATCTGATTGTTATTCACACAACTAACAAACTATTATCTGTTGTGTCACTTTCTTTCAGATAATGCGCTTGAATTGATGTTGTCTGAATTTTAGGGTTTATATGCTGGCGCTCTTACACTTGGGCTGAATTTTCAATTTTCACTTCCCTCCATTCGACCAAATTTCAATGTTTACATGGAGTACTATATAAAGGAAGGATTCGGCTTCTCTGCTAGAAAAGAAGTTGCTAAGATCTGCTTGGATAACACTGTGAGCTCGCCACGTCAGCCTAACTCGATCTAATGGCTATTAAATTGACAACACAAAAAGCCATAAACCACACAAACGTCGACGTTAGAGTACTAACGTCAACACTGGTTCGATTCAAATCTCGAGTCTCCTCGCATCTCCCTCTCTCTCTTTGCCCAATTTCCTCCTTCCCCTCACCATCTAATCGTGAACTGAATCGAACAAGATCATGGTGGAAGTCGTCGGAGCTGAAGAAGCCGGTGTCATGGTCATGGTGGAAGTACTGCTCGACGGGAACCGGAACAGGAACGTAATCGTAGACTTGGGCGTGTATTTCAATTTAATTGATTTGGGTGTATTTCAATTTATTGGATTTGGGCGTGTTTTGTTGGGAGGTTGTAGGAATGAATTCTAAATTGTTTTGTTGATGTAGTAGATCGAATTTCAAGATTTTATTCATGGAGCTGAGCTGATAGCTTCAAATGATACACTTCTGTTTGATAGAATGTCTGTGCAAAACCTTAATCTCGAATTCTGTCTTTTGTAGGTAGGAGGTTTTCCAAGTTGGTTGGAAGGAGGAAATTGAGACTATCTTAGCTTCTTGTTGTCTTGGCAGGAGACTGATGGTGTGGGATCTTAGCAGGTAATCCCTTAACCAACCAATTGCACCATTTCATTTTATTACATAGGAAGAGGAGATATTGACGTTATCGTTTGCTGTTATACTAGATATCAAAACATTTTAAGTGCCTATTTTTTTACAAAACAATTTCGGAATTTCCTGATTTCATGCATGTATGTAGGGTTGTGAATCTATAGCATTTAGTGGTTTGGTTGGTAGCCCAGATGGTAAGAACAATGATTGGTCTGGACAGCCAGATCAAGTGAACTGTGTTATAAGAGGGAGATATGTTCACAAAAGAAAAATAAAAATTGTTGCGTCTTATTATGAATGTGGTTAGAATACTTTGATAAGTAGAAAAAAGCTAGACTGTTGGTTCCAGTTGGGGGTTAGGATGCTGGTTCATTGATGAGGACATCATTGTCAAACCATTTAGGGTTTATGAGTGGAAGAAATGGAAAAGGAGAACATCTAATTCGTTGGAGCCTTAAAGTTTCCTCTATTAAGTCTTGTATGCTTCAGCCTCACAAGTTTGAGTCTCATCTTTAATTGAGTCGTAACTGATAGTTAATGGGAGTGTAAGTGCCTTTTGTCAAGTCATGTTTTGATGAATAAATAATCAGAGTTTTCTGAGTTTCCTGAGATGGGATTGTTGGTGTGAAGTCTCGTAGAGCCTCTAATTCTTGTTTTCTATCCCCTGTCCTATTATTTCTGACCTAGTTTGCTCCTAATAGTAGAAGTTGTTGATCCTGGTCTCTAAGGCAGTAGGTATATTGCACCACTTGTAAAAAAACCGAGGCACATGAAATGGATAGTAAAAGATAAAAGGGACAGGAAGAAACAGAAAAGAAAAGGAAAAAAAAAAACAGAACAAAAAAGAAAAAGTAGCGGCCTTAGACAACAGACGAAACTGTAGGCATTATCCTCTTTGTATTGAAAGGCAATGTATATGATCAAGGCTTAAACTTTTGAAGAAACATTGACAGTTCGATATTGAGCAAATATGACATTATTGTAAGGATAAATTATGCACAATTTTGTATTTTTGTATTGTAAGGATAAATTATGCACATGTAGATGACAAATCCATATACATCCAGCAAGAGAGTGAAAAGTAATGAGTATATGAAATTCGATCGAATTTAAAAATCATGAAGTCTATGAAGCTAATGTTATTCATCTTCACCTTATCAGGTTTATCATGCTCATGTTGTCAGTGACAATTTGTACAAGAAGCCATGTTGTTGTAGGACTCACTTTGATCTCTACAACGAAAGATCCCGTGAAGGAATGAAAATTAGAGCACAACATGCTGGTTAGGATATGGAAGTGGAGCTGATGATGTTAACAAATAGTCTCTTTTTCATTGTTGAAGGCTGTTGGGTTTTGGTGAAGGTGTAAACTTTTACTTTTGGCCATGACTCCAATTTGGAATGAATTTTTAAGTTTCTATGTATGAAAAGATTGTGCAGGACTCCAATTTGGAGTGAATTGATATGAAAAGTTTCTATGTATGAAGAAATTCTGCAGAGTATTATTTACATGAATGAGAATTTCATTTTTTATCTTAACTTGGCAAATGACCAGCCATGTTATTCAAAGTTCTCAAGCTTCTTTAAGTAAAGTAGACAAGCAAGAAAAAAACTCACATTGATTGTAATTGTTAGTATTCGAAAGATGAAAACACGAGAGAATAATTCAAATTGAGGTGTGTGATTGCCTATAATAATCTTTTCAACATCTTCAGTACCCATTCAAATTATTAGCAATTATGTCAAATGCCCCAGAACAAATTCCCAGACCATCATGCAGATTGAGCATCACAAAGTCAAGGAACTCTTTCACCAGAAGTAAATCTTAAGAGTGTCCATTCATTATCAAATAGGTAATGCTTAAACTACAAAAGCACAGAGCATTGAACAGTTCCACAAATAAGCATCTTATTATATAATATGAAACTCCCAAACTGTAGAAGAAGACACCAAGCTGTACAAAGCAACGATTCTGTGATATCCTTCACCACAGATGGCAAAAAGAAGAAGAAACTAAACTCTAAGTTCAAATAGCATCAAAGACCAATCATTCATCACCACAATATGAGTCTTAACCATCATCTGGAAAATCTTGAGAGTTAAGTAATGCTTGGAATAAATTGAAATACACCCATCTCCCTCTCTCTCTTAGCCCAATTTCCTCCTTCCAACCAACTTGGAAAACCTCCTACCTACAAAAGACAGAATTCGAGATTAAGGTTTTGCACAGACATTCTATCAAACAGAAGTGTATCATTTGAAGCTATCAGCTCAGCTCCATGAATAAAATCTTGAAATTCGATCTACTACATCAACAAAACAATTTAGAATTCATTCCTACAACCTCCCAACAAAACACGCCCAAATCCAATAAATTGAAATACACCCAAATCAATTAAATTGAAATACACGCCCAAGTCTACGATTACGTTCCTGTTCCGGTTCCCGTCGAGCAGTACTTCCACCATGACCATGACACCGGCTTCTTCAGCTCCGACGACTTCCACCATGATCTTGTTCGATTCAGTTCACGACTAGATGGTGAGGGGAAGGAGGAAATTGGCCAAAGAGAGAAAGGGAGATGCGAGGAGACTCGAGATTTGAATCGAACCAGTGTTGACGTTAGTACTCTAACGTCGACGTTTGTGTGGTTTATGGCTTTTTGTGTTGTCAATTTAATAGCCGTTAGATCGAGTTAGGCTGACGTGGCGAGCTCACAGTATTATCCAAGCAGATCTTAGCAACTTCTTTTCTAGCAGAGAAGCCGAATCCATAAAGGAAATAACCCAGACTTCTCTCGTTTCTCCTTCTTCCTCTCTCGGACCACACACGCCCCTCTCTCCATCGATCTCTCACCCGGCTCCCCCTTCTTCCTCTCACCTTCTCTCTGTCACGCCGGAAAGCACGACTTCCGGCCGCCGACTTTTGGCACCGCCACCACCAAAAGATAGCCTAGGCGATGGAGAACAAAACCCAGCCACCCCGCCCTCGATCGAGATCGCCGAACCACAGCACACGATCCCTAAAGCTACGCCGTCGCTATTCCTTAACCCTCTTCGATCTCTGGCCATCTTTTCAACACATCGCCACCACCAACGTGCTCAGACTAATCCAAGATTCAAACCCCAGGATTTTGCTAGACCACCGAGGCCGGAATACCATCGGCCCCGTCGCCGGAGCTCTCAGCTCTGTGGTTCTCGTTCTTCAAGCTCCGGTAAAAATCGAGCCATACCACCACTAAGCAAAATGTGTAAGCTTTCTTTGTTTTTAGTCCTGTCCAAGCAAAACGTTTTCATTTTTCTATGAAACATTGAGCAAATCTTTCATTAATTCTTCCCAGTATCAAATACAACCACAAATTTGGACTATTGGTTATATAATCCATTAAATTTCCACTATCAAGCTGATGATGTCTCATTGCTCTGTAATTTCAGTACGTGATTGTTTTCAATGAGATGAAAGGAGATGGGGTCTGCTAAACAGGCAAGTTTGCATTTTTCTGATTCTTCTGTGCTTATAATTCTCTTTGAACCAATTCATTCCCAATGCGCATATAAGTTTATTGTCGAATTCAACCTCTTGGGATCAATTTATGTCTATGGTGCTAGTTTTTTTAATGTTAAATATACCTGCTGGATCATTTCATGCCTTGTTAAGGGATTTGTATTAGTTTTCTGTTAGCTTGTTTTAAAATGAACTCTTAGTCAACCAGGTGGCATTAGGTTGGGCTGGGGAAGTTGTAGATCTTATTGGGTACCAAGTAATGAAGACATTGAGTCCCACCCAATTCGTGAAAACCTGCATTCATCTCACTACTATTCGTATGTCAGAACACATGCCATTAGTAGTCCATTATTTGTGTTAAGGTTTAGGTTATTAGGGAAGACTTTAATGCTAACACTTTATTAGTAGTCTATTATTTATGTTAAGCTCTTCGTTGTGCTTGGATCTCTAATGCTAACCTGAGGACAAGTAGTTAGAGAAGTCTAGATGCGTCCTTTTATCGAGTTGTGCTTGTTTCTTTCAGATTAGGTTCTTATTCCCGAATTGATCTGATTTATTTGCTTTCCTCAAATTGTGAGCAGGAGGGAACCTAAAAGATCAGCAACCATTCTAGGATCAGACAATGAGGAATGATGCGACTAGTGATATTCAATTTATGATCTCACTGTCAAGGTAAAGCTTCATATTCAATCAGTTTGCAGTCCCTTTGATGGTTGACTTGTTAATTTTGTTAATGCAGGATGCTAATGGCAACGATGTGGATCTTAGTGTGTACAAGGGGAATGTTCTACTTATTGTCAATGCTTCCAAATGGTATTCACCTCATATTCGTCAATTCTCGCATTTACTGATTCTTTGTTTTGTTGTTCACTGCTATTTTTTCTTTTTCTGCTGATTTGTTGTAGTGGACTGACCTAGTTGTAATATAGTTGGATGATCTGTTGTAAAATGAAAATGGAGTAATGGTTTTGTAGAGAGTGCTAGCAAAGTAGCAAATGGTTTTGTACAAAGTGCCAGAAATGATTGAATCTATACTTTTCTTTTAAAAAGCTGAATTATTGATTTGATACTTGTTCTACTGTTTTGATTGTCAAATTGAATCTTCATTCTATTTTTTTTAGTATGTGTTCCGAAAGCTTGCTTCACCTATTCTCAGTCAATATTGGAAAACTCAATTGCGCCAAATCTTTGTAAGTCAAAATATAAGATCTACTTCTACTTCTTAACAGTTAATATTTGGCTTACTTCTACTTCTTTACAGTTAATCCTTCTTGTTTCTCCTCTAAAGGACAGCAGATACTATTTAATTGATTATCTTACAATGTCCTTTCCAGTTTCCATCCCTGCAAGAATTAAGTCCAATTCAGGTATATCTCTTTTGCCCACAAAAGGTCTAGCAGCATCTCTGTTTGCTGCATGAAATTGATCTTTGATAGTATATTAGTCTTCTAATTGCATAAGGGAAACAACATTCGAGTTGTTTGAGCATCAATCATGGAAACTTTTGTTTTAAGATTCATTCATGGAAGTTTAGACATTATCTTATAAGGAAGATAACAATTCTTTTCATCTTACCCTTCTGAATGACCCGTTATCTACTATATCACATGTTCAGAACTTAAGTTAGCAATAATTTTTTTTTCTTTTCCTTATTATGTATGTCCTTGGATCATCTGTGGTGAAACATTTGAATGTGGTGTTAAGTTGTGCTTATTAGCTTGGTTGGTCATCTAGAAACTGGACAAATATCTATTTAATACTTTGACTGGTTTTTAGTGCCTTCACTTTCATTTTCACAATGGAACCCACATCAATGCATCAGGGGACTCTGTGTGTGTGTGTGCGCGCGCGCGCGTAAGAAAGTAGGCAGCTTAAAAATCTTTACGTTTTGTTACAATATGTAACATGCTTGTTGGATTGAATTGTCTTTAAGATCTGGTTTTGGAGCAAACCAAATATGGGTTTCCACTCTTCTACTCCGCTAGAAATCTTTGCCAGAAAACCCAGAAAATCATGGAGATGTTCATAGATTGATTGAAAACCTAGAAAGTAAAAGCCAGACAACTATTCGACTGTCAGTTCGTCTTACCGAGTTACTGACGAGGAGAGCGAGGGCCGTCGACGCCTCGATGGTCGAAGAGAGGGGCTGAGATGGAGAGGCCCATGGAGAGAGAAAGAAGAGACGGCCACTGCAATCTGTATTTTGGGGGTGATAAGGATGGTCTGTGTCTTCGGATCTCGTCCTTGCTGATTGGGAGCTCCGGCTTCGGCTTCAAACTAGAGAACGGTCAGAGGCGGACAAGGAGGAGAAGAGCGGTCGGAGCCGGAGAAGAAGGAGGAGAACGGTCGGAGGCAGAGAAGGAGGAAGAGGATGTCGGTTGCTGGACGGCTGTCGGGGTGGTTAGGGTTTGGGAATGAAAATTGACGAAGTGTAGGAAAACATAGTCATGGGAAAACTGACTAAGCGTTGGGGGGAATGAAATTTTGGTTCCGTGCTTCCAAAATTTTGTACTTAGTAATTTCCGCGTTTTTTTTTTTTAATTTTGAAAAAAAAGGTAGATATCGGTCAAATATAAAAAACGATGTTAATTGTATGTATAGAAATCGGTTTTTCAGGAACTGATGTTAGAAAAACAATTTATATCGGGTGAAATCTTAACTGATGTAAATGACATGATGTCTATTAACATTATTCTAGTAGTGGTTGGGATAATTGGCTAGTAGAATATGTTGTAGTTTCAGCTGTTGTTTAGTCCAATGTATAATTCTTAGTATATAGCCTATTCACTCATCTCTGCATTATTATATGCAGGTTCTTACCCTGCGAGAAACTCAATTGTAAGTCACCTATATTCATTAAGATTGATTTGCCTCCTACCAAGTGTACTGATGGCTCATGAATATATAGCACGATTGTGTAGTGTTTAATAGCTGTAGGTTTACATTTGTTGGTATGTTCTGTTCTACCATTGTTGGTCTGTGGCATTTCACATTTGTATGATTGGTCCTGTTAAATACTGTGCTCTATATAGAAACAATGAACTATAGAGTGGTAAGAAGATTTAAATGTGTACATAAGAAGATTTAAATTCCATAAACTTGTGCTTTGCTAGTTGATGTTATAAATAGGACTATCTTAGCAGATAGAAAGGAGTAAATTCTTGTAAGAACTCTAATTTGCATTTCATTAATTGAACGCCTTTATCTCTAATATTTCTACAATCTCTTTACAGCTTCTTAAGATATACAATACTAGTATATAATGTATTCACTCATCTCTACATTATTATATGCAGGTTCTTACCGAGGGTAAACAAAAGGATGTACTTAAAGCTGCTGGTGCATTGTTTTCACATATTTGTGAGGTTTAGACAGGGTTAATGTGCATCACATTTATTATGGACAAGTATCGTGGGTGTTAATGCTGGGATAGAATGACTTTGTTGGATATATGGATGAATGTATCGAACCTTTACATAAAAAATGTGTTTTGGGTTGTCATTTGGATCCTATATATGCAGAATGTAGGTCTTTTGAATGTCTCTCGAACCATTCTATTACAGCTAAAAACTATTGTCCAATAATTGATCATCATAAAATGCCTAACAAAAACTATTCTATGAGTCATCTAACTATAATACTTTAAGGACTAAAAGAACGAGAAAGCCATTTTCCAGCAAAACAACAAACAACGGTTTTTTTTTTAAGAAATCTATAGTATCAATAATAGATAGACAATGGGATTTGCAAGTACATATTGTCTGATCAAGTCTTCAGACAACAGCAAGCATATAAGCTCCTGTTGTCTGGCACAGCCTTCAGACAATAGTAAGTATATAAGCTACTATTGTTCTTCGTGGTATTCAGACAACAGACGTGATAGTAGCTGCTGTTTTCCCTAATGAAAATGACAATTTTGCCCTTATGACGAACATCACAATTCTCTTAGCGGAACTCGTTCGGGTTTTCGTGTTCGTAATCTTCGATTGTTTTTCGTCGACAATACCCTTTTTAAATTCTCGACTTTGCCTTAAGTCCAAAACTCGATTTCGTAAAAGCCCAAAATCCAAGACTCTGCTACAACTCAATTTATCGTTTTCGAAACTTCAACAACTATTGCCTCAATAAACTTCTGTGACTTTCTAGGCCCAAATGAAAGAATCGCGGCCCAACTTAGTTCGAATAGCCCAATTGGTAGTCTCGACACCAAAATTAATCTCCAAAGTCAATTCCTTCACTTAAATCACTTTGTGAAAAATCTTATTGGCGAAAAATTACCTTCGAAAATTTATTTTTCAGAGTCCCACAAAACACTTCCCCAAATTCTCGCAAAATCAGAGAAAAAAATACACGAGCACGATTCCCAATCATATTCGAAATATCCCGTGAGAAATCAAATTAAAAAATTAACGATGTGCCCCACATGCCAAAGTATTCTCGATATAGCAACACAATTCATAAATAAAGTTCATATGCGAGATTAAATTATAAACCAAGTATCATACTCAATGCTAAACTCATCAAGAGCCGAATAAATAATAGATAGTTACAGTTTCCATCAAAAATCTCATTTTCAAAAATCTTTCAGAAAGCTTACAGTTGACAAATAAAACTATATTCTAATTCTGGAAATAGCCTGAAAAACAATTTGTCGAAAACTATCATAAATCATAAATCGAAGTTAGTTCCGAAAATACTCATTGGAAAATATATTCATAAAATGTAAGTCATCACTGAGCTCAATTCCATAATATAAAACAAAAGGAAAATGTTTGATAACAGTACATGAGGTACAAACTACTGAGAATTAAGGTGAATATACTTTCCAAAATATCACAATGGTGCCTAAGATTAAAAACCAGACCCAATTTAAGCACACACCTTTAATAACGCTGTTAATCCATATGCCATTCTCTTTATTTTTCAAAGGGTAATTTGATAATTTCCTATAAACCTTTGCCTCACCTACAACTCTCCTTCTCTGATCCAGCGCCGCACCTCATCACTTTCCCCTGCTTTTGTTTTGGTGTAAATACAATAGATTCTGTATGAGAGCTTTGATTTTTGAGTGCTAGAGTTTTAATTGAGTGGTTGAGATAATCACAAAGCCCCAAAACCCTTTGAGATTTTGAATTCCCAGAGTTTCCATACCTTTTCCGATGAAGATCCAACTGATTGATATCGATTCAGCTGAGAGAGCCATTCCGGATCGACTCGGTGGCCAAGAAGCATGTCTTTGCTATATCTGCAGTGGGTGACCTTGAAGCAATGGCAAGATCAATACCTTTTTCGTTCAATAGGTACAATTTGCCTCTAGCATGGGATACAATGATGGAATTTCACGTTTGGGGTGACATTCGCAATAGAAAGGCCAAAGAGTGTAATCAAGATAAAAGACAACCAATCTGGGAAGCACTTGGAACATTAACTCTAAAGCCTCTGCCTTCACCTTCTCGTCCCCCATCATTCTTCCTCTTTCTTAGGATTACTTTATCTCATCTCGTTTATAAGTTATAACATTGAAAAATCATCTTCTTTCTCTGCCGGTAGTGCACCGTAAAAACCACCGCTCTTTCAATTCAATTTTTTAGCTTGTTTTGAGCATTGGTGTTTTTGGGTGGATTAATGTTGGTTGCGGGGCTTATTGTGTTTCGTTTACTGGTTTTAGGACTTAGGTTTTTATGGTGGCTGGAGGTTCAACTGGTGGTAATGGCGGCAACGACAAAGGAGACGGTGAGGTGTCTCTTATTGGGTGTAGAGATAAATATTTGGGTATCCATAGTAATAACATACCAGTTATATTCATTTTTTGTTTATTTATTTTCATCATCCTTGAAGTGACGGATTTGCCCTTATAAATATGACGGAAAATATACAAACTAACGGAGAAACTAACGGTGTGTACTTAAATTAATTGGGTTGTATTTTTAAGGGAAAATGTCAATTTACCCAAATTTGAGCTACACTAATCCTGCTTATCCAAACATCTTGTAAGATTGCCCACTTACCCAACAAATTACATATTTTTTGCTCTACTACCCAATTAAGTATTATTTTATTGTTTTTTGTTTATTTTTAATACAATTTTGCCCTCCCTCCATCATTTTATCACTTAAAGAGAGAAGTCATCGGAGACTTCACAGACTCCGATCACCGTCACCGTACTCCGGTACCGGTCGCCGGAATCCAGTCATCTGCCGCGGGACTTCGGCGGCCGGTTACCGGAGTCCGGTGAAGTCTCCTAAGAGGTCGTCGGAGATTTTTATTGGGGGGGGGGCAATAATAATTTTATTGAGGGCCAATAATTAGTACAAAATGAGCATTTTCTTTTTTTTTCTTGTATATCCAGGATCGAACAAATTTAGAGGATGGTTGCTGAAAAAAAAAATTGATATTTTTTCTTTTATTAAGAAGGAAAGAGAAAAAAAAAATTGATAAAAGCACCTAGAAAACTGATATGGGAACCACCAAAGTTATGGCGGGGTGGTCGAGCCTCCAGGTGTGGAACCCCCACACCCGAGTTCGAACCCCCTCTCCTACACCTTGTGGCCAGCTTGTGGTGGAATTTTCCCCATAGGCGTGCAGTGGATCAGTCTGGCTTTGGCTGAGATACCCTGCATGGGGTGTGTGTATCGCTAACTCACTAACGCTGACACCCCCAAAAAAAAAGAAAAAAAAAGAAAACTGATATGGGTGTTATAGTATAATTAAAACCCACCAGTAGCTACCAAGCCTACAATGTCCTTCGTATAATTAAACCAAACCAGTAGCTTCCAAGCTCACCATGCCAATACGCCATAATTAGAGTCATCAAAACATTGATCAGTAGGACCCCATAAATAAAAGAGAGCAGCAACCACGTTTTGTGAGCTTGAGACAACAACAGTCCCATGAATAAAAAAGGGACGAGCAACTGTGCTTGTCAGCTTGAACCAACAGCACCTCCAACTCCCAGAACGAGTGAAAGCGTGACGTAGCAACTCGGAAGCACCGAGCCCCTCCTCCTCAATGGAATCTATAATTAGGACAAGAAGATAAATCATCATGAAACATAATTCAAATCAACATCATACATACCAACATAAACAACCCATATACAAATTCATTGAGATGATTCAAAAATCCAACTCACATAGTAGGCTGCCCAATTCAAGTTTCCCTTTTTCCAATTCTGAACTCTGAACAGAAGCCAGAAATTGAAGGCTGAAATCTTCACCACCCAGGTGCAGATTTCAACAAAAAGGAATGATTCCCTCCACTGAAAATACAGAAAGCCCACCTCATGTGATATCCCCAAGACAGACCTCTACGAAAACGAAAATGAGAAAGAAAGAAAAAGAATTAAGATCGGTCGGCGTCACGATCATCGAGGAAGAGAAGCTCTTATCGGCACGCTGGATCTTCAGGCCGTCAAACCCGACCAACGACGGAGAACCGGTCGGCGTTCGCAGATGAAGGCTGGGAGGAGAGAGAGAGAGAGAGAGAGAGAGAGAGAGAGAGACGATTTCTTCGACCTCGTCGCAGGAACCGACATCGGAGCTGTCCTTGCCGCCATGCTCGTCGCCGATGAAGGCTGGGAGGAGAGAGAGAAACTCGTCGCGGATAAAGGTCGGGAGAAGAGAGAGATTGAATATGACTGAAAGTAATTTAATAATTGAGTTGAGACTAAAAGTGATATTTTGCCATTAAATGGAGTGAGTGGGCACACAAATTTGTTAGTGGGGTAAGTAGGTTCATATTGACCCAAATTTGGGCATTTGGTCAAGGACCCTATTTTTAACCTCATGCACCATTGTGATGTTTTGAAAAGTATATTCATCTTAATTCTCAGTAGCCTATACCTCATGTACTGTTCTTAAAAATTTCCCAAAAAGAAAATCAAAAGTTATGACTGAAGTCATAATTTCAACTTAATATGGCACAGGGCCGGCCCTGAGTTTTTAGGGGCTCTAGGCCAAAAGCAAAAATGGGGCTCCCCATTGTAACATAGCAATATAGCAATCCCAATATCATTTACCAAAATATTATATTAATTCAAATTCTGCACTTGAATCTTTGTTTTGATCATCTTCCGCAATGATATTTTCTTCCTCATTCACTGGAAGATTTGGTTCGTCTGTACCACCACTTTCATTTATAGGCTGACTAAGATAATCATTTTCATTGGCATTAAGACCTTGACTCAGTTCTGCACTCTCATTTTCAGTCATTAACTGATCATGTTCTTCAACATCCTTCTCATTCTCATTCTCAAGTATACTTGCATCAACTGAAGTCTATGCTTGTTTATTATTTGTGTTGAAGTACTTACTAAGAGATCCGGCTTGAAGCTTAACTAATGCATCTCTCTTTTGCTTTTCTTTTCTATTTTGTGCACCCAAAGGATATTTTCTAATTTTAGCCATGATATTATAACCTGCAAAACGAGTGAAAGACAAAAATTTAGCCCAGAAGAATATTTTTGCACACTAAACAACTTATCTGATCATATATTCATGATATATGTAAAATAAGAAGAGTGCTAGCTTGCATCATTGATACCACTACGGCAACACTAGTACCAGTTATCCATCATTCCATTTACAATTATCAAGGAATCAAGGATGAACTTATATCATAATCAGTTTTGATCTCTATAACTCTATGTACCTACATGTACATTTGCAAGCATAATTAGCTATAATGAACTACGCTCATTGTACCGCCAGAGGTACTAACACCCACCAAAGGAGTGACTGACGGACAGACAGCCAGGCGGGCTACAGCCTGAGCACAAGATCACCCCCAGATCACCGCCGACGCGCCGCCACGCGCTGCGCCAAGATTACATCAGAAGCCACTGAAACTGAAGCTGAAGCACATCAGTCCCACATCGAAAACAAAGAGAAGATCAGACCTCCCCTCACCTATATAAGGTCCTCTCCTCTCTCCTCATTGATTACGCAACTCACTACTCATTTATTACTATGCTATCTATGTGTTTGGACTGACTTAGGCATCGGAGAAGTGAAGACCGCCCAACGCGGTCTCCCTTTGACGCCTTACCTTTCGTTTGACAGCTAGCGGAGATCGTCAGATCCAGACAGTAGCGGTCCGCCCGCCGGACCCACGTTAAGCAGCGGTTCAGCTACCGCCGAACTTTAAGCATCAACATTGGCGCCGTCTGTGGGAACCCTTGAACGAAAGGTCATCCCATCACTACCATGACTAGCGGTAGCGGGGGAAACGCTGAAGAGCAGGCAGACCAATCCGCCATCCCCCAACCCTCCAACCCAGCGGTAGGTGTTAACCGCGCACTATTCAACACCCCAGCCAACCCCGGCGGTGAGGCTAATCCAAGCAGCAGCCGCCCACCAGGCCAGGACCTCGCCGCCATGTACGAGCTGGCACTGGCGGACCTTCACAAGGCAAACAGAGAGCGTGAAGAGGAGCGCAGAGAGAAAGCTGAGGCCCAGAAACAAGTGGCTACGCTGATGTCACGGTTTGATGACCTAAAGAGGACGCTGGAAAGAACCGCCAATCCAGCGCAGAGCGAGCAATCACGCAGCACCAGACGCAGTCAGCCCAACACTGGCACATTGGTACCGGGACCGGTTATACAAATGCAGGTACCGCTGGACCCACCTGAACTATTGGGGATGGGGCCACCGCCCATCCCCCAGCTAATGTTAGAGCAGGAGGCGGAGTCAGTGCCGCGCACCAACCGCTCGGAAGCTAGGGCAAGGACTGAGGGCAATCCACCTGCGCCAAGGCGCAGACTTGTCCAGCGGAGTATCCAGGCAGGTTCCGCCGGTAATACAACAGCCCAAATACTGGAAAGGATGCAACAGTTGGAGCAGAGGTTAGTCCTGGCGGAGTCAGGCATCCCAGCACCAACTCAGAGTCCACTTTTCGCATCCAGACCAGGACCCTTCACCGCTGCGATTCTGCAAGCTGTCAGACCGCCATACTCAAAAACCCCAAAGATATCACACTATATCGGCGTGTCCGACCCCTTCGTCCACATGGACACCTTCAAGAAGGTCACCAACAATAAGGGATTTGACGACCCCACCCTTTGCCACTTGTTCAGCGAAACCTTGGACGGTGAGGCAATGAACTGGTTCTTCGAGTGTCCGCCAGGATCCAATGACTCATTCCATGCGTTATCACATGCCTTCCTCTCTCGGTTCATCTTATTATCCGCCGGACATCACAACACAAGTCAGCTGTTCAGCGTCAAGCAAGGGGGAGACGAATCACTGAAGGCATTCGTCACGAGGTGGCGAGCGGCAGCATCTCAGTGTCGCGACCTAGATAAATCAATGGCATCAGCGGCCTTCAAGCAGGGACTCCTCAAGGGGCCGTTCCTCTATCACCTCAACTACAACCATCCAAATGCGGCATATGACCATGTCATGAGTGAGGCGGTTGTTCACGCCCAGGCGGAATTCATCACGTATGGAGAAACCCCACCGCCACCGGCAACACCAACAAAGACAACACAGCCCTCCTCAACACAGCCCTCCTCCAGTCATCAGGAGACCGCTAATAAAGCACCCGCCGCACCGCCAACTGACAAAAAAAGGGAATGGCAACAGGGCCACTACCAGAACAAGCGGCAGAAGGACCAATACCACAACAAGGGCAACCGCCCATCCCAGGAGGATAACCGCAACAAGCAAACGGAGTCTTCTCAGCGGTATGCAGTGTTCACGGTCCTCACAGCCTCGTATGAGGAAATATACAACCAATGCAAGGATCAGATCCCACCGCCACCCCCAGCAAAATACCCAAAGACGGGAAAACCTAGAAATACCGGCAGGTGGTGCAAATATCACGAGGACAGCGGTCACAATACCAACAGCTGCAACGCACTAAAAACGGCCATTGAGACCTTGTACCGTGACGGCAAGATGGAGCAGTTCAAGGTGCGCCAACCGCCACCTGTGATCGCCAACGTCGAGACATTGGGCCGCATCAACGCCATCTATGGCGGTGCTCCAATCACTGGCATGTCTCACAGGGCAAGGAAGCGTTACGTACGCGCTAATCACCCAAAGGAGGTCTGCAACATCCGCTACGAGAGGTCCGCTAAAATCCCAAAGGCGGGTTGGGAACCTATCACCTTCTCGGAGGAGGAAGAGCGCGGAGTGCATCTACCCCATGACGACCCATTCTTGGTCGACGCCATTCTTGGCAGATTCTCAGTGGGGAGAATATTGGTGGATAGCGGCTCCGCTGTCAACGTCATCTTCAGCGGTTGCTACAACCACCTCAAGCGGAACAACAAATTACTTCAGGACCATGAACCATTGCTCAGTTTCTCCGGTGACGTCACGCAGCCGCTGGGCTCTGACTACATGCGGTTGACTATCGGCACTAGTCCATGTATGGCGGAAATACATACTGAGTTCATAGTCGTTGATTGTTTCAGCTCGTACAACGCTATCATCGGGCGGCCGACACTCAACAAACTCAAGTGCATCATAGCCGGATATATGCTCCTCATGAAGTTCCCCACACCCAATGGCACGGGCTGTGTGAGGGGAAGTCAGCAGTTGGCACGAGAATGTTATTCAACGACTATAGCAGACATCGTTTGCTCAGTAAATCCATGGTTGACAAACGCACAGACGAGAGGTTAGTCCTGACAGACGGCGTTTGCTCAGTAAATCCATGGTTGACAAACGCACCGACGAGAGGTTAGTCCTGACAGACGGCGTTGTCCGCTGGCGGTACAAGCATATCATGACAAACAACAAATTCCAAATTTCATTCCATATATTGAGGACTGGGACTCCTCACCCAAAAATATTCTTTACATCCAAAAATATTCAGCCTTAGCGGCTACACAAAAAAAAAAAGAGGGCGTCGAGCGCCGGAAAAATTTCAGCGTCTCAGGGATTGGCTTCAGACCCTCGGGCGGTGGGACTTGGAGTCTCCATGGTCCCATCCGGCCGAGTATGAGCCACCAAGAAGACGGCACGGGACACCTCCGACTGGGTGGGAGGAGGAGTCCGCTGGGGACCATCCGCCGGCCGCGCAATATTCTCTCCGCCGCCTGAGCCAGCGCCTTCAACTTGGACGCTTTGCCCTGCCGGAGCACTCTTCGCCGGCGGAACATTCTCCGCTTGTGGCACTGTGGGCTGGGACGCCTTCGCCCAGTCGATGGCACCCTTCTAGGTCAGCATCTCCACATTAGCTAGGGCGCCAGCCTTCGCCGCTTCAGTCATTGCTTTTTTGTAGTCCGCCGACTGTTTAAATTTCTCCACAGCAGCGGCGGCGGCACGGCTCCCTTCATCCCTCAAACGGGCCACCTCACCCTCCAGTTTCTTCACCTCCCCTTGCCTGGCGGCAGACTCCCGCTGCAGGATATCAATCTTCTTATCCTTAGTGGCTACCCGTTCCTGCAGCAGGGCCATGTCCTGCTCCAGCTTGCAGACGTGGTCATTTCGCTCCACATCCCGCTGGTTGGCCACTTCCAGCTTGCCACGAGCGTCCGCAGCATCGCAGTCCGCCTTCATCAGGCGCCGCTCCACATCCGCCAGCCTATCCTTGGCATCCACCAGCTCCCTCTCGAGTCCCTTAATCTCCTCCCTGAGCTGCACCTCAATCCGGGGCTGCTTCGACGCCGCCATGAACATTTCGTTCAGCCCAACCGCCAGGTGACCAAATGCCGAGCTGAAGGGCGACTTATCGATCGCCGTTGAGCGCGATATCCCCACTAGGCCGCCAAAAGACAACCGCTCGCAGAGATGGAAGAGAAATTCCTGCTCGCTGTCGGTCATGAACTCGGCGTATGCGGCAAAGGAGTCCAGATCGCTCGTAGGCACCTCTTTTTCGGCAGCCGCCGGTGCCTTGGGCGGGGCTTGTCGAACCTTCTTAATTCTAAACGTCGGCTCCCCCTCGTTGGCCTCCGCATGGTATTCCCACCCTGCCGTGGCAACGCAGAAGGTCCCCCGCCAGTAGGACATCGAATCCCTCAAATTCTCGATCAACTTGGGCGCTCCTTGGCGGCGGCTCAAATTCACCTGCCCCCTACAGCCTTGGCGCTTCACGTACACCAGTTCATAGAAGTGCAGTACCTCCGCCACAGTCGGCCCCTCGCAGCCGGACAGCCGCCACAGTGAGTTCATCGCCAGCATCAACCGCCACATGTTGGGGCAGATCTGCCCAAAGGCAAGACCGAACTCACACACCAATATCTGAAGGTTGGGCACGAGCGGGAGTGTCACTCCTTGGCGGAATATTGCCTCGTGCACAGCAGCGTACCCCGGCGGAAGAAATGAGGCCTTCTCATCCACCGTCGGCGGCCGCAGTTTCACCACGCCAGGCAACCGAAAAATCCGCTTCAACCAGTTGACAGCAACGGCATTCATCTGCCCTCCAGCCTCGTCAACGGGGGTCCCATCTTGGAGAACCCATGCCGACTCTGTATCTTCACCCGTCACATCTCCCCCGTCAGCGGAGCCACTGGCGGCGCTGTTACTTGCCAACCGCTCCTCACACCTATTCTGGGCAGCGGCTGCCTCCTGGCTGCGCGTCGGCGGTGATGTTGTGCTCAGGCTGTAGCCCGCCTGGCTGTCTGTCCGTCAGTCACTCATTTGGTGGGTGTTAGTACCTCTGGCGGTACAATGAGCGTAGATAATTATAGCTAATTATGCTTGCAAATGTACATGTAGGTACAAGTCCCCCAAGTCCCCAGTCAAGGAGGGCAATCTTGGTTGGGGAGTTGATCGGCGGTTTGAAGCGTTTCTTCCGCTAGACTTTGTAAAAGCATAATTAGCGTCAGTGCGTTTGTCAACCATGGATTTACTGAGCAAAAGCTTTATACCCTTTCGGGTGGGCCCCTGCTAGGTCCCCCAGGGAGTCCCCCACTCCCCGGCTAAGATGGACCTCCGGACGGTCGCTAAATTGTTTGTTGAGGGGGAGCTGCACGGAGCAGAGGGTGTCGGGTAGCGAGCCCAATCTTAGTACCCAAGTGACGGGGGTCAACGTACCTGATCAGGGCCGTCGTAGACTGTTGACAAGTCCTCGTGTCCCGTAGGGACAATCTGACTGTAACGCTGCGTGGCGGTCGTTTGTCAGAGTGAGGCGTAGCCTCGGGATCCGCCGCTGGCGGATGTCCCCCCGCTGGCTGCAGCAGGTAGCAGCGTCCAGTAGACGTGCTTGGCGGTATTTTATTGAGCGGTACGGCGCTGAATAAAATACGCAGCTTGTCAGATGAAAGAGGGTTCCGTTAGAAGTGTTTGTGTAGCGGAAGACGCCTCGTTTGCAAGATGACAAGGGAGAAGTTCCACTGTTGGGGACTGCGATGGTGACAAGACAAGTGAGGTCCGTTGGCGGGGTTTCGCTCAGCGGACACTAAGTCACTTGGAAGATGACAAGTGAGAAGTTCCGCTGGCGGGGTTTCGCTCAGCGGAGACTTCGGCGATGGGTGATGTTTTCCTAAGTGGTGGCTTCCATTAGACGCTTCGTATGATGGTGGTTGACACGTGGCCAACTGCAAGAGGGTTAGCGTCCGGAGGCGTGATCTCCTGACAAGACGGCGTTGAATGGTTACTGTTATTGTCCATGGTTGCATCCCAGCACCAACTCAGAGTCCATTTTTGATAGCCGTCGGGTTAGCGTCTGTGGGAGTGCACCACCTTCACCACCGACAAGGGCCTATACTGCTACAATGTCATGCCTTTCGGTCTGAAGAACGCCGGGGCAACTTATCAACGACTGATGAACGCCATGTTCGCGGAACATTTGGGACAGATAATCGAGGTCTACGTGGACGACATGCTAGTCAAGAGCATAAAGGCCAGCGGGCATGTGGCGAACCTCAAGATCATAGTAACCATTCTCCTGGCCTATGGCATGCGTCTCAACCCAGAAAAGTGCTTCTTCGGCGTCACCGCCAGCAAATTTTTGGGTTATATCGTCAGCGAGCGAGGCATCGAGGCTAACCCGGACAAGGTCCAGGCCATCCTTGACCTGGCGGACCATGAGTATAAGGTACACGTCCAGTGCCTCCAAGGCAAGCTAACCGCCCTTTCTCGATTCATCTCCAGACTCACTGACCGGTGCGCCCCATTTTTGAAACTTCTCAAAACGACTCACAAGAAGGTCATCAGCTGGAACCCGGAATGCCAGGCGGCGTTCCAGGGCTTGAAGGATTACCTAGCGGCAGTCCCACTACTCTCTATCCCTGTGCAAGGAGAAACACTGTTCATATACCTAGCGGTATCAGTGTCAGCGGTAAGTTGCGCCATTGTCCGGCGGGAGGGACAGGATGAACTCCCAGTGTTCTATGCCGGCAGGGGCATGAACGGAGCAGAAACTAGGTATCCTCCATTAGAGCAACTGGCCCTCGCACTCATCGTGGCCGCCAGGCGCCTCCGCCAATATTTTCAAGCCCACACAATCCATGTGCTAACCAACCAACCGCTGAGACAAGTGATGCAGAACCCTGAACATTCAGGTCGCCTCAGCAAGTGGGCCATTGAGCTCAGCGAGTTCGACATCGAGTACAAACCAAGAATCGCCATGAAGGGCCAGGCGGTGGCAGACTTCATCGCTGAACTCACTGATCGTCAACCCGAACCCGGCACGGCGACAGGGCCCGGAACGGAAATGATAACCGCTGAGGTACCAGCTCCCCTATGGTCAGACTGGAACCTGCATGTGGACGGCTCCGCCAGTGCCAATGCCAGCGGCGCCGGAGTCATCTTGACAGGACCGGGGAGGCTAAGCATGGAATACGCACTCAAATTCAACTTCAAGGCCTCAAACAATATGGCGGAGTACGAAGCACTCATTGCCAGCTTGCTCCTCGCCATCGATTCAGGGGCTGACAGTGTCAACATCTTCAGCGACTCTCAGTTAGTCGTTAACCAGGTCAATGACAGCTTTCAGGCCAAAGACCAACAGTTGGCGGCATACTTGGGATACGTCAAGACGCTGCTCAAAAAATTTAAGTTTCATACCATCACACAAATCCCCAGGGAAAAGAACGCCAAGGCTGATTCACTGGCGAGATTGGCTACCGCCCAACCACATCAAAGTCCAGCGGACACAAGAGTGGAGTGTCTTGATAAACCAAGTATCGCAAAAACCCTCGCGGAGATCTTCAACATTACGGTCAATCCCAGCTGGATGAACGAGATTATCGAATACAAACGTAATGGGACATTGCCAGAGGACAAGGTCAAGGCACGACAACTTCAGCGGAGAGCAACCCGCTACAATATCCAGAACGGCAAGCTTTACCGCCAGGGGTTCACCCACCCCAACCTCCACTGTTTAACCCCAGAGGAGGGAAAGGTCGTGCTGGCGGGAATCCACGGCGGGGAGTGCGGAAACCACTCCGGCGCCAGATCCTTGGCCAATCGCACAATGCGACAAGGCTACTTTTGGCCTACACTCGGTGATGACCCCCGACAGGTATCAAGATCTTGCCACAAGTGCCAGCAGTATGCTGATATCCCACATGCGCCGGCGGAGCCACTGTCAATTATCATCGGCCCATGGATTCACTCTACATGGGGCCTCGACTTGATGGGGAAATTCCAAACCGCCAAGGGACAGTTCAAGTACATCATTGTTGCTATCGACTACAACAGCAAGTGGATAGAGGCAGAGCCACTGACGGCAATAACTACCGCCAAGGTCATTCACTTCCTCTGGAAGAACATTTACTGCCGCTATGGCGTCCCTCATACAATCATTACAGACAACGGCACACAGTTCAACAACAAGGAACTCATTTCTTTCACCGCCAATCTTGGCACCAAGATGAGTTTTGCATCTGTCGCTCACCCCCAAACCAACGGCCAGGTCGAATCAGCAAACAAGCTAATCAAGAAACTGCTCAAAAAGAAACTATACACCGCCAAAGGCTTGTGGGCGGAGAAGCTTCCAGAGGTGCTATGGGCCATCAGGACGACCCCAGCCTCCGCCACTGGTGAAACTCCTTTTTGTATGATGTTCGGAACTGAGGCCGTCTTGCCTATTGAGGTAACTCAACCTACCGCTAGGGTCGAAGGCTACCGCCCAGAGACCAACAGCGACGGCATCGACCTGGACAAGGACCTCCTAGAGGAAAAACGACACAAGGCCCATTTGCACAACCTGCAAAACAAGCAGCGGGTTTCGCGTTTCTACAACGCCAGAGTCAAGGCCCAGAACCTCCAACTGGGGGACTGGGTAATGAAGGAAGTCATTCCACCGCCAACAAAACTCCGCCCGACTTGGGAAGGTCCATACAAAATAGTAGAAGTCGTTAGCCCAGGCACCTTCTACTTAATGGACAAGGATGGCGTCACAACAACCCACCCTTGGAATACCGAACACCTTCGGTATTACTACAAATAGTCATGTCGCTACCCAAGAGCATCTTGACTTAGCTAAATTTTTGTTCAATGTTTAGCTAAGGGAAGCTACCCAACGGGTACATCCCCACTTTTGTAAACACTGCTCGGTCAGCTATCAATGAAACGGGGAATTATTCAAACCATTGTTACCAAGTCTAGCACAAAGGGCAACTGGCGTCGCCAGCAATCGTCAGCGGACCACGTCCGCTACGTCGTGCACTTGGGACCAATCTTAATTCCTTTAATGTTTCATTGATTACAAAAGAAAATTCTAAGTCAAAACTCTAGCGGTACAAGCATATCATGACAAACAACAAATTCCAAATTTCATTCCATATATTAAGGGCTGGGACTCCCCACCCAAAAATATTCTTTACATCCAAAAATATTCAGCCTTAGCGGCTACACAAAAAAAAAAAGAGGGCGTCGAGCGCCGGAAAAATTTCAGCGTCTCAGGGATTGGCTTCAGACCCTCGGGAGGTGGGACTTGGAGTCTCCATGGTCCTATCCGGCCGAGTATGAGCCGCCAAGAAGACGGCACGGGACACCTCCGACTGGGTGGGAGGAGGAGTCCGCTGGGGACCATCCGCCGGCCGCGCAATATTCTCTCCGCCGCCTGAGCCAGCGCTTTCAACTTGGACGCTTTGCCCTGCCGGGGCACTCTTCGCCGGCGGAACATTCTCCGCTTGTGGCACTGTGGGCTGGGACGCCTTCGCCCAGTCGATGGCACCCTTCTGGGTCAGCATCTCCACATTAGCTAGGGCGCCAGCCTTCGCCGCTTCAGTCATTGCTTTTTTGTAGTCCGCCGACTGTTTAAATTTCTCCACAGCGGCGGCGGCGGCACAGCTCCCTTCATCCCTCAAACGGGCCACCTCACCCTCCAGTTTCTTCACCTCCCGTTGCCTGGCGGCAGACTCCCGCTGCAGGATATCAATCTTCTTATCCTTAGCGGCTACCCGTTCCTGCAGCAGGGCCATGTCCTGCTCCAGCTTGCAGACGTGGTCATTTCGCTCCACATCCCGCTGGATGGCCACTTCCAGCTTGCCACGAGCGTCCGCAGCATCGCAGTCCGCCTTCATCAGGCGCCGCTCCACATCCGCCAGCCTATCCTTGGCATCCACCAGCTCCCTCTCGCGTCCCTTAAGCTCCTCCCTGAGCTGCACCTCAATCCGGGGCTGCTTCGACGCCGCCATGAACATTTCGTTTAGCCCAACCGCCAGGTGACCAAATGCCGAGCTGAAGGGCGACTTATCGATCGCCGTTGGGCGCGATATCCCCGCTAGGCCGCCAAAAGACAACCGCTCGCAGAGATGGAAGAGAAATTCCCGCTCGCTGTCGGTCATGAACTCGGCGTATGCGGCAAAGGAGTCCAGATCGCTCGTAGGCACCTCTTTTTCGGCAGCCGCCGGTGCCTTGGGCAGGGCTTGTCGAACCTTCTTTTGCTGGCGGACCCCGACGACCTCCGCGTCATCCTCTTCCTCCTCGACGGAGTCATTCTGCCGGCGCTTCCGCAGCAGCACCCGTGTGTTCCCGGCGGGTCCCCTTTGCGTCTGCTCCAACCCAGCCGCCGTGGCAGTCCCCGCCGACTGCACCACCCTCTGTGGCCCGCGCCTAACGGCAGCCACTTTCTCTTTCTGCGGCGCGGGGGCAGCAGATCCCTTCTTCCCGCCCTCCATGTTGGCCCCAGCCTGAACGACGGGCAGACCGTCAACGCTGAGGTGGGAGTGGTGCGGCATCGGTAGCACCACCGGAACCTCGGACGGGCTCAATGCCAGCGTTTCCGGGTTCACCACCGTCTGCTGCGCCGCCAGCCCGGATGCATACATCGTCTCCAGGAAGTTGTCAATCTCAGCGCGATCCATGGCTTTCTTGAAAGCGTCGCGGCTCGCTTTGTTACCTGGCGGAGTCTCTGAGAATATATAAACAACAGTCAGCTTCAGACAAGCTAGCCAAAGTTACGATGTGGCGGAGGTTTCTTACCAACGGCGCGAGTAAATTTTTGATCGACCAGCAACTCCCAACCGGTAAGGAGACGGAAGTCCAGCAAATTGCGATTCCGCCAGCAGCCTTTAATGCGCGCCACGCGGCACTCTTCTTCACGAGTCAAGTTATACCGCAAGCCCGCTGCAAAACAAGAGTAACAGTTAGTCCATGATACAGATACATAAACATAGCCCGCCAGGCAAAGTTCAACGGAGACCGACAAACAACCTCGGATAGGCTGAAACTCCGACTTAATTCTAAACGTCGGCTCCCCCTCGTTGGCCTCCGCATGGTATTCCCACCCCGCCGTGGCAACGCAGAAGGTCCCCCGCCAGTAGGACATCGAATCCCTCAAATTCTCGATCAACTTGGGCGCTCCCTGGCGGCGGCTCAGATTCACCTGCCCCCTACAGCCTTAGCGCTTCACGTACACCAGTTCATAGAAGTGCAGTACCTCCGCCACAGTCGGCCCCTCGCAGCCGGACAGCCGCCACAGTGAGTTCATCGCCAGCATCAACCGCCACATGTTGGGGCAGATCTGCCCAAAGGCAAGACCGAACTCACACACCAATATCTGAAGGTTGGGCACGAGCGGGAGTGTCACTCCTTGGCGGAATATTGCCTTGTGCACAGCAGCGTACCCCGGCGGAAGAATTGAGGCCTTCTCATCCACCGTCGGCGGCCGCAGTTTCACCACGCCAGGCAACCAAAAAATCCGCTTCAACCGGTTGACAGCAACGGCATTCATCCGCCCTCCAGCCTCGTCAACGGGGGTCCCATCTTGGAGAACCCATGCCGACTCTGTATCTTCACCCGTCACATCTCCCCCGTCAGCGGAGCCACTGGCGGCGCTGTTACTTGCCAACCGCTCCTCACACCTATTCTGGGCAGCGGCTGCCTCCCCCGCCCTAGAGCTCTCGGGACGCGACGCACGACCCATGGCTACTTCCCAGGGTATGGTTTGTAGCGGCTCGACTTCTAGCGGTTCTGGCAGTGAGGTTCCTGCACGGGCAGACGGACGCAACGAGTCAATAAAAATCCTATCCGCCGCGCTGAACGACACGTCAGACCCGGAGTCCTCACTGCTCGAAAACTCTACGACGTTAGCCATCCCAAACCCTAAAACCCAAATCAGTTAGCTCAAAAATGGATCTAACCTATCTCTACATCAGTTTTAGCCAAGATCACCAAGAACAGTTACCCAGAAATTACCAAACCAAGAAAAAATACCCTCAACCCAGATTCGACCATCTAGTGAAACCCTAAAAACCAACCCTCTGTCAAAACACCATAACCCACCCCCAACTCTCACACTACACCCTCCGGGAACACCAAAGATGACGAGTTCATACCCCAATCCCAGAAACAAAACAAAAACCCAGAAATCGAAAAAACCAATGAACCAGGACAGATTCAGCATACTAACCTCAGAGGTGAACTCTCCGGAGTACTGATGCGTGCTGGTCTCCGACGGCAGAATCTTTCGTCTTTCCGGCCACGAGAACTCCGCAAAATCACAGCAGCCTCTCTTCATTCTCGGACGCGCGGAGCTTGAGGACAAGTAGGGTTTTGAAGTTTTGCCAAACTAACAAATCTCGCTACGTTCCCCCCCCCCCTTTTATGTCCACATCAAGGGATTCTGGGCCGTCGAGTAAAAAACGACATCACATACCAGCCGTACACGTGTCCCACGTCTGCATTAACTCTCCGGATTAACCGAGGCGACGCCTCGGTTACGAAATCCATCATTACTCGCATTAATGGCGAGGAGACGGCCAGGCTGAGGAGATCACGCCTCCGGACGCTAACCCTCTTGCAGTTGGCCACGTGTCAACCACCATCATACGAAGCGTCTAATGGAAGCCACCACTTAGGAAAACATCACCCATCGCCGAAGTCTCCGTTGAGCGAAACCCCGCCAGCGGAACTTCTCACTTGTCATCTTCCAAGTGACTTAGTCTCCGCTGAGCGAAACCCCGCCAGCGGAACTTCTCACTTGTCATCTTCCAAGTGACTTAGTGTCCGCTGAGCGAAACCCCGCCAGCGGAACTTCTCACTTGTCATCTTCCAAGTAACTTAGTGTCCGCTGAGCGAAACCCCGCCAGCGGAACTTCTCACTTGTCATCTTCCAAGTGACTTAGTGTCCGCTGAGCGAAACCCCGCCAGCGGAACTTCTCACTTGTCATCTTCCAAGTGACTTAGTGTCCGCTGAGCGAAACCCCGCCAGCGGAACTTCTCACTTGTCATCTTCCAAGTGACTTAGTGTCCGCTGAGCGAAACCCCGCCAGCGGAACTTCTCACTTGTCATCTTCCAAGTGACTTAGTGTCCGCTGAGCGAAACCCCGCCAACGGACCTCACTTGTCTTGTCACCATCGCAGTCCCCAACAGTGGAACTTCTCCCTTGTCATCTTGCAAACGAGGCGTCTTCCGCTACACAAACACTTCTAACGGAACCCTCTTTCATCTGACAAGCTGCGTATTTTATTCAGCGCCGTACCGCTCAATAAAATACCGCCAAGCACGTCTACTGGACGCTGCTACCTGCTGCAGCCAGCGGGGGGACATCCGCCAGCGGCGGATCCCGAGGCTACGCCTCACTCTGACAAACGACCGCCACGCAGCGTTACAGTCAGATTGTCCCTACGGGACACGAGGACTTGTCAACAGTCTACGACGGCCCTGATCAGGTACGTTGACCCCCGTCACTTGGGTACTAAGATTGGGCTCGCTACCCGACACCCTCTGCTCCGTGCAGCTCCCCCTCAACAAACAATTTAGCGACCGTCCGGAGGTCCATCTTAGCCGGGGAGTGGGGGACTCCCTGGGGGACCTAGCAGGGGCCCACCCGAAAGGGTATAAAGCTTTTGCTCAGTAAATCCATGGTTGACAAACGCACTGACGCTAATTATGCTTTTGCAAAGTCTAGCGGAAGAAACGCTTCAAACCGCCGATCAACTCCCCAACCAAGATTGCCCTCCTTGACTGGGGACTTGGGGGACTTGTACCTACATGTACATTTGCAAGCATAATTAGCTATAATGAACTACGCTCATTGTACCGCCAGAGGTACTAACACCCACCAAAGGAGTGACTGACGGACAGACAGCCAGGCGGGCTACAGCCTGAGCACAAGATCACCCCCAGATCACCGCCGACGCGCCGCCACGCGCTGCGCCAAGATTACATCAGAAGCCACTGAAACTGAAGCTGAAGCACATCAGTCCCACATCGAAAACAAAGAGAAGATCAGACCTCCCCTCACCTATATAAGGTCCTCTCCTCTCTCCTCATTGATTACGCAACTCACTACTCATTTATTACTATGCTATCTATGTGTTTGGACTGACTTAGGCATCGGAGAAGTGAAGACCGCCCAACGCGGTCTCCCTTTGACGCCTTACCTTTCGTTTGACAGCTAGCGGAGATCGTCAGATCCAGACAGTAGCGGTCCGCCCGCCGGACCCACGTTAAGCAGCGGTTCAGCTACCGCCGAACTTTGAGCATCAACACTCTATTAGTTCAGACGAATCAAATAAGGAAAAAAAGTAAAGAAAACAGAGCCAAAATCTTAATCATTGATTCATTGAAAATTATTTGAGTTTTCAAAGAATAATTACAGACTTACCCAACGAAATTGTTGTGTTAGACTCAAAAATCCTTCTTGGCTCTTGCCAATTCCCAAATCTGCCAGAAATTCAGAAAAATCAATAAAAACAACGAACATATGAAGAACAAGAAATTGAGACTTTGATGATGAATTACCTGTTAGATTTGAGATGGGAGAATTTGGGATTTTGGAATCTAGAGAAGTGGAGATGGGGAAGATGATGATGATTGCAGATGAATGAGAAGATGATGACTGTCGGCAAAGAAAAAGACGGCGACTTTAGGAGTCAGAGAAGAAGTAAAGAATGACAGTATATTGATATGATATAATAATATATCTCCAGTTTTTTTTTTTTTTTTACATATATATAAAACTTAATTTGATTTCGGGGGCCGTGAAACTTGGGGGCCATAGGCACAGGCCAAAGGTTCTTGCCAATACCACGATGCGGTACTTTCTCCCTTCCTCCAAGATCATCTGAAACGAGTGAGAATGGGTCTTGTGGTTCCTGCAAAACGATTTCGGTGCCTGCAGACTAAAGGATATTTATAGCTAAATAGTCATGCCCTTTGACACCATCATATGCATGCTGCGCTTTAAATGCATTCAGTGGATTGTTTGTTGTGTTTTATTTGACCAACAACTTGCTCCAAGAGACGCGCTTTCCCTGCTGCTTCTTTTGTACGAAGAATTTGTCCAAGTCAGAAAAAGATTATAGGAGCTCCTTGACATCTCGTAGAGTTTCAATGAAGTGAAGTTCATTCAGGCCTGTACCGACCCATTGAAGCTCTGCAAGTTTGGACGACGGCATCTGCAAATTTCATGGCCTCTACCCATCAACTCCGGATGGAGGCTACTAATTAATTCTTTTGCTCCTTCTTTTCTTTAATTTCTTTTATATGCCATTACTGTTTCTCATAATCCTTTCTCACCTTACAGGATATTGTGGACGTCATTATATCGCCTTACCGAATTGAAAGTGAAGTCATTTTCTTTAGAAGCTTGTCGTTGACAGCAGCAGTTGTTCGCTGCCTATCAGTTTCTACGGTGCAAGCTTCATCCCCCATGTTCTCCCCCAAGTTCTCTCTCATTTTCCTAATGGGAGACAATGTCTAGAGTATCCTAGACAAGTGCTTTGTTATGAAGTTTTGTTCAAGTTCAGTTTTGTTCTCTGAGGGTTGCCGATTCGACACAGCCTCAATCTGGTCGAAAGTACAAGCATCAGGTGGATTTTGATCGACTTTCAGGAGTTTTTTCTAGTGTGGATCATGCTGGTTTCTGTTTTGGTCGGTGGGCAGGTGATGAACAAGACGGTGGTTATGCAAGATGAGGTGGTTAGGCCACCGGAGGAGGTTGGCTCTTCACAACAGTTACAGATGGCTCGTCGATGCTTGTCGGCCATCACCTTAATGCTTCCTTGATTGCATACTTGTCGGCCATCACCTCACCTCGCACTTGGTATCCGTGAGCATGTCTTGGTTACAAATGCACCTACATGTGAGTTGTCCTTAAAAGCAAGTGGGCCGGCCATTCCATGTTCCCCGAAACATCATCGTGTGTTTCACTTTTGGCGTTTGGCGTTTTGCAAAGGGTTTGGCGGTTAAAGCAGTGTCCGCAAATATGTTCCTCTTCTGGTTTGCTCTCGAATCAGGTTTAGAATATGTCCTCTCCAAAGAACCTTGGTCTTTTGTTGGGAATTTGTTGCTCATGAAAAAGGTGGACCCTTCGTCTTCCCTTAACAATATGGAGATGACTCATGTCTCCTTCTGGGTTAATGTCCACAGTGTTCCTTGGTTGTGGATGACTGACACAACAGCTAGATTGGTTGGTGATACTCTGGGTGGCTTTCTGGATGTTGGGAAAGATGAGAATTTTGGTTGTGTTGATGGTACTCTCTGTGTCCCATTCGTCTCAACGCTTGCAGGCCTCTTTGTCGGAAAACAGTTCTGTGCTTTGATAGTTTTGGTGACAGAGAGGTGGAGTTCTCGTATGAACGATTACCACAATTTTGTGCCTTCTGTGGATTGATTACTCACTGGACTGAAGATTGCCCTCTGAGTAAATTCCACCCTGGGAATGCTGAAGACTTTTTATTCACTAAGAAACTAAGAGAAGTGGATCGTGCTCCACAGGTGCCAAGACATCCAAGATCTACCCCGGTAGGTAGTGTGCTGCTTCATGCCAGGTCGACCTCAATTGATGTTGCCGGTGGCTCTCTTGCACCGGCGGTGACAGTTGGACGATTCCCAAGCAGCCAGTGGGCAGTTACTTCATCCCCAGTTTCTCAGGGGCATCTCCGTCCAGTTCAGATGTTGGACGACCTTACTTCTACTCATTTTGAGGCACAAAATCTGGTAGATGTTCCGATTGGTCAGACAACTTCGGTAGGAAAGCGGGTGTCTCGAGGAAAACGGGTGGCTGAGGATCAGGCCGGTTCCTCGCAGTTTTCTTCAAAAAGATCTTGGAAGAGAAATTCTTCCAAGTGCTAAGAGCAAGTTTCATCGTTGAAGTTTTTAGAAGATGTGTCCGTTGGACACAACCAACTTGTTCTCCCCCCCTCCCCCCGTTCTCTCCCTTTTTTTGGGAGACAGGTCTGGGTATTCCCAGACAGTGCACGTTTTGTGTTGTGTGTTTTGTGCGTGTGTGGTACTCTTTCCTCGGTTCGGAGTTTTTCCCACTGGGTTTTATCCGAACAAGGTTTTAACGAGGCCACCACTGTTCCTGTTCTTCAACCAAAGAACTTTTAGATTAGGTTGATGAGAAGAAGTGAAGACATTTTTCCACTTCTTCATTTTCTTGGTATAAGTATTTTCTTATGAAAGTTACAGGCAGCGCAACTAGTTAGTAGCGATGACGCTTTTGTTTCCTGACTTTCATATTAGGTTGTGGATTGTCTTTCTGACTTTCCCGTACTCATACCTTGTATCTCAATTGCGTTTAGCAATTTAATGCAATGCATTACCTTCTCTCAAAAAAAAAAAGTCATAATTTCAACTCCGAGCATGGGAAATTCATCAAGATAATTAATTTATAGAAAATCACAACCGAAAATTCAATCAATAAACCAAAATATAATCCAAAACCAAATCATATTCCAAAAGCCAAAACATATGCTCAATAAATAAAATGATAATTAAATAAAAATTTAATTTAGAAAAAGAAGTGCATGCATCATTTAAAACCAAAAGTCTAGTCGTTGTACAACTTAGACGGTCATGGGTAAGAAATTCCTCGTTAAGCAAATGCTCGGTACGTTGTCATGTACACAAAAGTATATCTTAAATAACCGAATGAAAAGTCCAAAATAAATTTGCGATAATCAAACAGAAAACTCAATATCGTCGACCCTCCGAAACCTAAAAATCTAAAACTCCTAGGAATCAAACCAAACTTCACCGACATTATCATTTCATCGATTCTAAGCATTCTAGAATGGAAACGAAAAAATCAAGTTGTCGGATTTTTGAAAATCAACACCTGAAACTCCGAAATTTGGAATTCTTCGATCAATATCAAACCTTTACCAATTCAATCAAAATCATATACAAAAGTTCCATATGTTAAGCTCTACCTATTGGCTAAACCAGAAGGCTAGGAGAGGTGGCACACGCCCCCACGCGCTGCCTGAATTGGTGGAGCGTGGGCCCCACACACCACCGATCTGACCAACCAATTGGGCCGCAAGACTTGTACGAAAATGTTCCTTACATCAACCCCAACTATCCCTAAAACTACAACAACGTCCAATTTTTAGTGTAGAAGCAATTTACCTCTAAATGATTCGTGGTTGAAACCTTCAAACTCTCGATTCGTCCTTCAAGTTGAGAATCGTCCAACACCACTTAGAGGGTTTGATATATGTTGGAAGAGGTCCAAAACCCAAGTGGTTTTGTCGCCGATGATGGCCAAAAATCGAAGCTTTAGCCAGGTCGAGATGCGCGGCTGATCGAGAGGTTTTTCACCTTGTTTCTCTTTCCTCAATGTGAGTTGCCTCGAACCACCACCATTGACCTCGAGGGGAAGACAGGTGGTTCGAACAGCACCAGTGGCGCGCCATCAGGTGGTCGGACAGCGCAGATATCGGCGGGTCACCAGGGTCGGGTCGGGTCTTGAACCTGGTCGAGCTGAGAGAGAGAGTCTCAATTAGGGTTTGGGTAATTTCCAAAATGGAAAGTTACCAAAGGTAGATTTTCTATTTATAGAAAGTTTCCCGAAATAGTAAATTTCAATTCTTAGACCTTAACTTCTTCGTATGAACTTTTAATTTGAGCGTGCCACATGTCCCCGAACTTGGTTCAACGCACTCTACAACTTTCATGAAGGAAGTTTTCTAAAAAAATAAATAACAAAAAGTCAACTTTTGGGTCTACTAAATGTTCGATAAGAAGGTAAAAAGTTAAGTTCATTGTCATTTACTGTCCAGATAACTAGTAAATCGGTAAATTAAGGTATGAGACGTAACAATGTCTCCATTCCTTCCCTAATCTTTCTGCTCGTGTCTTTGGTTGTGTTGCTTTTGTTCACATATCAAAAAAATCAGAAGTCAAAGTTCGATGCCTAGGCTTTCAAATGCGTCTTTATAGGTTATTGCTCACATCAATAGGGCTACAAGTATTATCATCCTCCTATAAAGAAGTTCTACATCACCATGAATGTACCATTCTATGAAGTCATGTGCTATTTCTCCCCCACCAACACTTCTCTTATAGGGGAGAATGTGTTTTTCGAACAGATGTTTGTTGGTGGAGGATTGAAAAAGACTCCAGACACAAAGGAAACTACAGGGATGCAACAAGAAGAGCCATTTATGGTCAAGGAGGGGATTCTACAAGATTTGGAGGAAGAAAAAAGACATGAAAATAAAGCTGAAAATATCGGAAGAGAAGGAAATTCGACTAGTTGAAAATAATTTTCTACTAGTCGAACTGAGGAAAGTCAGCAAGCCGAGAGGTACTCGACTAGTCGAGAACAATTTTTCGACTACTTGAACTGAGGAAAGTCAACATGTAGAGAGGTACTTGACTAGTCGAATAGAAACTTTGATAGTTCGAAAGTCAAAATTTGGAGGATCAAGACTTGCATAAGAATTCCGTACTCGACCAGTCGAAGGATAATTTCGACTAATCAAATTCTGGAGCTGAAGAAGATTTTACTCAGGTTGTTCCCTCTTCTGATACTTCACCCCTATTGCTGAACTCTCTGGTCAGAAGCTTCAACTCATGTATGCCCAGTAGCTACTCCTAGTGATCCTATAAAGTAAGTCTCTTCCACATATGTGTTACTTAGTAGAACTACCCATGGTAAACCAACTAAAAGATATGAGCCTTCCATAACTGCTAAAGCCGAGTATCCAGTTACTAACTTTGTGTTACACCATAGGATGTCCAAACCTTATGCCTCATTTATGAATCAAATATCCTCTACATCGCTGACTAACAAAGTGCAGCAAGACATGGAAAACCCAAAGTGGGCCAAGGCAATGGAGGAGGAAATGAGGCATTGAAGAAGAATCACACCTGGGAACTGGTCTCACTTCCATGTGGGAAGAAGCCTATTGGATATAGATGGATTTGCAGTGTACGTGGAACATAATGCATATGGCACTATAAGCAGATATAAGACAAGGTTGGTGGCTAAGGGGTTCACTCAGAAATATGGGATTGACTATGATGAAACTTTTGCTTCAGTAGCCAAGATGAACATTGTCTGAGGATTATTGTCACTTGCAGCAAATCTGAATTGGCCTCTCCATCGATTTGATGTCAGGAATGCCTTTCTTTGTGGAGAGCTTACTGTAGAAGTGTACATGAACTTGCCTCCTGATTATCGTAATGTTGTGTGTAGATTGAAGAAGTAACTTTATGGACTCAAACAGTCTCCCCGAGCGTGGTTGAGCAGATTTACTCAGTCCATGAGACGTTTTAGTTATAAGTAGAGAAATTTAAATCACACCTTGATCCTGAAACACCAAAAAGGGAAGGTAATTGTGCTTATCATATATGTGGACGATATGGTTATTACATGGGATGATTTGGCAGAAATTGGAAGCCTTAAGAAAAATTTGGCGAAAAGAATTTGAGATGAAGAGTCTAAGCGACTTGAAATACTTTTTGGAGATTGAGGAAGCTAGGGGTAGAGATGGCATATTCCTATGTCAAAGAAAGTATGTACTTGATCTCTTGGCAGAAATGGGCATGTTGGATTGTTGTCCAATTGATACTCTGATTGAACAAAATCACAAATTGGTAGAATATCCTGATCAAGTTATAACTGATAAACTTCAGTACCAAAGCTTAGTGAGATGTCAGATTTACTTATCACACACTAGACCTGATGTTGCTTATGCAGTAAGTGTTGTGAGTTAGGTTATGCATAATCCAAGTGAAAGGCACATAGATGCTATAGTAAGAATTTTGGGGTACCCGGAAAATAGTTAATGTTCTATAAACATCAACATCTTGATGTTAGTGGCTGGTTGTATCACTGACAAGAAGTTTACATCTAGTTATAGAGGTATGGCACATGGAGTGAGTGAGCTCTTGTGGCTTTGTAATTTGCTACGAGATTTGGGCTTTAAACTCAAGTCTGCTATGCAGCTATTTTGTGACAATCAATCAAGTGCAATTGAAATCTCTCATATCACTGACAGGAAGTTTACATCTGGTTATAGAGGTAGGGCACATGAAGTGTGTGAGCTCTTGTGGCTTTGTAATTTGCTACGAGATTTGGGCTTTAAACTCAAGTATGCTATGCAGCTATTTTGTGACAATCAATCAAGTGCAATTGAAATCTCTCATAATCCTCTGCAACATGATTAAACAAAGGGTGTGGAAGTTGATTGATACTTCATTAAGGAGAAGTTGGATGCGAAGTTGATCACCTTTCCTTTTGTTCCAACTGAAGAACAATTAGCAAATATACTTACAGAAACAGTATCTAGCAATTTGTTCTATGACTCACTAGGCAAGTTGAGTCTTCGAGATATTTATGCTCCAACTTGAGGGGAGTGTTGACTTGTGAGTCATTATTGAAATTATTAGGAGAATATATGTATTTAGTAGTTATCTTATAGGAATAGATTTCCTATATTAGGTTGTACTAACTTGTAGTACAATTGGTTGTGCAGTACTTTAGTTTAGGGTTGTATATACATCCCAAAGGCCACTCATTTTACCTATTAACATCTTAAGAGATTTCACAAAACCGTTATCACTTAGTTTTCGACTTTTCGGAGATATTTTAGCTGATGAATTAGTAGTTGTTGTTCTTGTTTCTTTAGTACCTTTAGTAGTTCCTATACCTGTCATGTTCCTTGGATCATTTACAAGTGGTATTCAAGCTCTTATTTTTGCAACCCTAGCTGCGGCTTATATAGGCGAATCCATGGAAGGTCATCATTGACTAGTTTTCGACACAGTCTTTTTTAGCTTAGCTTGACGCAATGTATACGCCGTTTAAGGCAATCCACCTAGGGAAGATAAATATACAAATAAGGTATAAATAAAGATATAGACGATCTAGAATAATTGTAAAAAAGGTTACAAATAAAAAAAAAACCATCTTCACACTTTTCCTCACTATCTCTTCAACACTTTTCTTTCGGCGTTTAGGCAGGTCAAAGAACAAAGCTGGTTTGATATAACCTCCAACTCCTCGTGCCCTACCAGGATGCTTGGGTCTCCCCAACGCCAAAGTGAGCACATCATCAGAACCTTATCTGGTAATCGATCCATCAGACTCTTTCTGCTTTAACTTTTGCTGACACAAATATATACACACACACTTATGATTCAGGATGTAATACTTGTACAATACCAATATCATCCATCAAAGTACCATAAAATGACTTACAATTTTATTAGTCGTCTCATGCACCTCAACTGCTTTGAAGTTACCATTCTTGTCTTGTCGTGCTTTCACCCACATTGTGGCACGATCGAGTTCCTCTATAGGGATTGTAGCATATCATTTCCAGGCTGTTTCGGTCCAGATATTAACAATGTTAACATCAAGTGCTTCCTCTTCATGCATAACCATGGAGGAAGGTTATACGTAACAAGGATAACCGACCAGCAAGAGTACCGGCTACTTAAAGAACTATGGGGATTAAACCCATCTGAGAAAAGGGCTAAACGAAGGATCCTGGCTTCTCTACCAAATTCTGGCCACTTTGTGTCGACCAATTTCCAGGTCGGAGAATCTGATGGATGCCGCATCATGCCATCTTTTTTCCTATTCTCAACATGCCAAGTCAAGTCCTTTGCTGTCTTCGTTGATTGGAACATCCTTTTGAATATTCGGGTTGGTGGGAAGTACCACAATACCTTCCCAGGCACCCCTTCCTTCTCAACTTTATCCCTTCCCAGTTTCCATTGTGATTCACCACAGATCAGACAGCTTGTAGCTTCAGAATGCTGCTCTCTATACAACATGCAGTCATTTGGACAAGCATGAATCCTTTCATACTCCATCCCTAATGCTGCAAGTGTTTTTTTAGCCTCATATAGAGAACCGGGTACCTCATTCCCTTCGGGAAGCAACATGCCAATCATGACTAGCATGTCGGAATAATAAACATCAGTCATTCCGTGTTTTGCTTTCAAGTTGAACGTTTGAATAAGACAGTTCAACTTTGTTGTCTTTGTACAACCGGGATACAAAGGTTTATCTCCATCTTTCACAAACCTTAGAAACTCATTCGAGTCACTAGATATCTCCTCATCCTCACTTTCCCCCATATCTTGGTTACAATTCATATCTACTGTTTCAGATTCACCTACTCTATCGGTATTCTTGACAGAAGGTTCTCCATGCCATTTCCAATTCTTATAACTAGTCACAATGCCATTAAAAAATACATGGTCGTTAATAACTCCAATGGAAAATCCATTAGTGTTACAACACTTCAAACAAGGACAGCAGATATTTGATTTGTCAGTAGCATTCACTTAAGCAAACTTAAGAAAATCCTCAAACCCTATTTGAAACATCAACGATCTCCTATCAACATGCATCCATCCTTTTTCCATCTTATACATACACAAAAATAACAATTAGGAACTAAACTATGACCTAGGATCATAGAGCATTGAACTCATACATCTATATATAATGTATATGTATATAGGTACATAGAACCAACTTCATTTATAAGCATACCAATTGGTTAAACTATCATAATTCAATTCTATACCATGCCATCAATTTTCCAGATATATACACATATAGAACAATTAGGAGCTAAATTTAGCAGCATCATAGCATCATCAAACTAGGTCACCACATGCATTTAAATATATACAAACAACCAACTAAATTCATCAACAAATGTGGTCAGCTAATTTAACAAACTAACTATGCTATTCACGTAAAACACACCAGAAGATTACTGCTTACCTTAATTTGCTTTAGTCACAGCGTAGCTAATCACCACTCCCAGTACTCCAACCTTTCACTACAGCAACAACAACAACAAGGCATTATCGAAAGATATTAAATTTACTTAAAACATACAATCAGTTGCTTGAAGAATAAACACCCAAATCGAATTGAAGAATAGTAGTAACAAGGCAATCCAAAATCCCAGTACCAAAATGAATTTTCAGCAATTCAGCTTCTCAATTTATACCTAAAAAACCCCTAAATCGAATTGAAGAACAAACCCCATCCCCAAATTCATAAACCCAAATTCACCAAAAATTCATTATAAGTCCAATTGACATGAAATTAGTTTTGAAACAACCATTAGAAATGCATAATTCAATATACATAAGAACCATAGGTTAAATAATTCAAATAAGAGTTCAAATCCCAATAGATAATCAGAAGATACATTCAAAATGCTGTAATTTTCCCAAATGCAGACCAAATTTGGAAAAATCACCGAAAAATCACTTTGCTTCAGAATGAGATGAAACTTTCCAGATCTTTTGTTAACTAACAGAACAGAAACATGTCAAAATTTCAGGATATTTGAAGATTAGTAAGTAGGGTAAAACAAATACCAAAAAGAGCTGTGCTGCAGGGCAGTTTCTGCAGAATTCCAGCTAATTGTTCTTTCTTCAAGAAGGAGCTAAGGATTCAAACTTATCTTTCTTCGGGAAGTCAGCACATTTCCATGACTTCTAGGATCAACAACTTGGCGAACCTTTCTGTTTTCAGCACCGGAATACTGCCTCACTACACAGGCATAATCTATTGTCTATTTGTATCCTACACATTTGTTAACACATAAACATACCATTAGGAGAACTTTCAATGCAGGTATTCTATTACAATAAATTCAATCTTAAGAATAAAACATTCCCACACCGGAGAAAAGGCATTCTCCTAACTAAAAATATATCTTATCTTTATGTACACCACTATAATTTTAGTTAGATACCACATGTTAAAGTTCATTACTGTCCGACTAATATGTTATGGAGAAGCCTACAGAAAACCCAATCTGCACCTTACCCTCTTCATGCATCAAAAGAATGGAAGTGGGATACTAGAATGGACAATAATATACAATAATATACAAACGCGCACACACAAGCTAATAAGGGTCACCACTGCATAATAACAATAATATACAAGCACACACACAAATAAGAAAAGATGACAGTCAACTAATAGATATAGCTTAGTTTAAACTCGATCATCAATTTCTCAAATGCAGAAAAGATGAGAATCAACTAATGACAACAACAACATTCATACCCAACGATCAAACAAACAATTACATTCGTATATATACTATTTTTGTAATAAACTAAAATGAACTAAAGTATTCGAGCCATCCCTAAGGCCCCTAACAGTCAACAAATTATGCTCTTCACAAGACTTGTTGCATTTACATGCATTACTAATAACTAGACAAATTAAAACCCAATTGAAACTTACAATCTAGACAACACAAAAGGCCCATTGTACTGAACTTTAACATCTTCCAGAGTCAAATTAAAGCCTTCCAGCAAGTTCACAATGTCCCTCTTCAATGTTTTCCTTGAAGTCCCAAGCAACCTCCTATACACCACACCTATAATTTCAGTTACATACCACATTTTAACTAATCAACTTGAAATCCTAAACCGTCGAAACCCTTACTAGTTTTGTACCTCTGCTTAGGTTTTGAAAAAATTGGTCAACTGTTGCCTCCAAAGACTGTGGTGGTTGTACGGGTGCCAATCAAAACCTAATCAAAACCCAATCAAAACATCAATATCACAAAACCCAATCAAAACCCAATCAAAACATCAATATCACAAAACCCAATCAGAAAATTTGAAGAATTGAATCTTGTCCTGCAGTACAAAGAACAAACCACTGAGCTGGAGGTTGAAGATTAAAGCGATTTGCGATCGAGGGAGAGAGCCCACTGAGAGTGTATCTAGTAAGAGTGACAGCGATAGTGAGTGAGAGCGATGTTGAGATGCTAAAAGAACAAACCATCCCCAAATCAAATTTTCAGCAAATTTTAATAAAAACGTATACCCATAAAACACCCAAATCGAATTCAAGAACAAACCATTCCCAAATCCATTTCCAAACCCTTAGTAAAACCCCCAAATCAATATCCAAGAAAACCCTAGAACCCAAAACAAACCAAAGTCGAAACCCTAAGATTGATGAAGAAAGAGGCTTACTAATGAACAATAGTGAATTAATTCTTTGGGCTCGTTCCTTCTTCAAGTTGAAGAACTCCACCAACAGCGACGAGAGCCATAAGCTCGGAGAAAGGTTGAGAAGACTCTTCTCTCTCCAAAAAGCCAGCTTAGGAGGTACCTCTAGGTCGATTGAGACATGAATGAATCAATTTGAGTTTCTATGGAATGAACCTCTAGGTCGAGAGAGGCGCGATGGGAGAAAGCTAAGTTTATGAAAATTTCAGTTAAGTGTGGGAAAAACACGGGGTCTTAGGGCAAAAAAGATGAATAAGTGTAGTTGTGCCAAAAACTTATTTTTGGTCAGACTGGGGCAAATTATTTTTCTGTTTGCTCAGACAACATATAAATGTTGTTAATGAGAATTTATCACTTTTTTCAAACGACAGTTATCTGTTGTCTGAATTTTCCAACTTACAAAAAAGATGGAAAAACTGAAATAGTATGGATTCTCATGCTATTCAGACAACATAATTAATTTATATGTTGTATGAAGAAGTTTAAAAATTTCAGACAACAGAAAACAAGAATTCTGTCGTCTGAAGTGTGTCGTCTGAAGGCATTATTGGCATAGTGAGTGCTTTTCAAGCTTCATCATGATAATTACGTTGTGTTTTGTTTGTGTAGCCATGGCAGGCTAACGTGGTTTTCATTGAATTGTTTAAACGGAGTAATTATTTATACACCCCACATGTCTACTAAAAAGCTTATACCCTATACTCAAGATTGTTTGCAATGTCATATGCTTAACTATTTCAAGAAAATAAAATACAGGACTAAATTCAGTTTGCCTCTCTAATTTTGGGTCGATCTTCATTTCAGTCCTTGATTTTTTTTTTCCAATCACGTTGGTCCCTGCATTTTCAATAATTTCCATCACCCGAGTCCCTGCAGTTTCAAAATTGGCTCCAAATATGTCGTTATAAGTTGAGTTGGCCCCGACATGAGGGCCCACTTTTCAAAAGTTGACCCTTGATTTGGATGAAATGTCCAAACTATCCTCCTCTCCTAAATCCAACAACCCTCTCTCTAACCCCAAAAACCCAGATCCCTCTGTAGCTCTGCTCAACCGGCACCATGAGTGCAACCACACACGCTCAACAATAGTTCTTGAGAGTCTTCATACACCTGAACACTTGCATACAGTGCTCCACCGAGCCAAACAATTTCCAATTTCACATATCCAATCGCAAAGAATACTGACAGTTCTAATCAAGAATGAACCTTACTCTAATTAGGATGAAAAAGTTCTTCATGGCGAAGCGTCCGGCCCATCTATTGAGCACACCGTCAATGTAGTCTCCGCGAAGGAGTGATAAACTCGATTGATGAAGTCAGAAACGGCCAAGTCCTTCTGGAAATGCTCCGTTTCGACGCGTACACGGTGGGATTTTGGAATGTCGATCTCGCTTCCTGAAACCGCCGATATGAGTGGAGAGGTTGTGAGTGTCATTGTCGTAGTCGATGGAGACGTGATTCTTCTCCTTGAAAGCTGTTGAGTCGTTCTTGCTATTGTTGGGCTTGTTGCAGAGAATTCGGGTCTTGGACTGCGGAAAGTGGAGGAGGGGTGGCTGGGATACTAATACATCTGATAAAACACAAGTGAGCCAGAAATCACTAAAATCCAGTATATGCAAAATTTTGAAACGTAATCAGATCTGACGGCCGATTGCTCCTTGGGATCTTCTTCTTCCCGACTGTCTTAAAGTCGTAATGGTGGACCGCTGCAATAGCAACCTCTGTTTTATCCTAATAGGGGTGGTATCAAGCAATTGTGCCGGCGCTCCGGCGGGGGACAATGTCGTTCATAATGCTCCATAAATGTCAAATTCACCTGCAATTTCAGCTGGTAAATGAGGTTTCTATCGAGACAAGGTATCAACTCCGAGAATTGCATGTCATAAATCTATTGAATCATAGCGATCACAGTACCAATTATTATCAACAAACCCTAAATGTTTGCATGAATTTCAAATGAGAAAGAAGAATTACGTACAAGAATGCTTTTTTTTTGGGGGGGGGGGGTGTTCGACCTTGTAATGACTACAATAGGTGAGGGAGCCACCGAAAATCGGGTCGCAGCCATCTGAACAGGAAACCTCTTTGTCGTTGGAGCGGCAGGAGCCCGGAGCAAAGGACCAGCCGTAGTAGAAGCAGAGCAGACCCAGGCACACAGTGAGGCCGAGTAGAACGGACTTGAGCAACTTGGGGAAGCGAATGTCATTCCTGTGCTTCATTTTTGTTTGAGTTCAGGGAGAGAGCGGAGACGGACGCGACTTCCTCAGGCATTCAATTTGGGTTCGGATCCGGTTCAGGCAACGGCTTCGTCAATAACTTGGCTGCAAAGGCGGATGGAGGCGGCGCGTGTTGGCTTGCAGTCTTGCACCCAAGAACCCTTCTTAGGGGTTCAAAATTCTCCCAAAAAAAAAACAAAAAGTGAGGCAGATAAGAGAGACATTATAGAGAAAAAAGAAATTAGAAATTAGATTAAATTAGAAATATCCATTTTACCCTTCTTAAGGGTTGAAATTTTGAAAAGTGGGTCCTCATGTCGGAGTCAACTTAGTTTATGACGTCATATTTGGAGCCAATTTTGAAATTTAGACTCGGGTGATGGAAATTGAAACTGTAGGGACCAACGTGATTAAAAATAAAGATCAGGGACTGAAGTAAAGATCGACCTAAAGTTGGATGGGGCAAACTGAACTTAGTCCTAAAATATAATATGCAGTAACCAAGTGAACTATAATGCCCACGACCCCACGTAAACATGAGCTTAGTTTAAACGAAACTTTTACTATACACGTGTGTATCCGACGATGTGTGAGCCCTGTAATGAATAGTAGAAAGCCTCTCGTTAATAGAGATTTTTAGGTGCACCTTAAGAGTGTTGATGTCTAAAATTCAGCGGTGGCCGAACCTTGGTAAACACGGGGCCGATGGGCAGACCGCTACTTATGGTATTCTTCCACTACCTGTTAAATGAAATACAAAACGCGTCAGAGGGAGACCGCGGTGGGCAGTCTTCTCTTCTCCAATGCCTAAATTAGTCAATGTATTTGTGTTGACAGAATAACGTCATGTAAGTAGTAACTGAGTAATTAATGAGGAGAGAGGAGTGAACCTTTTATAGGTGGAGAAAAGGCTGACCTCTTCCTTGTTTTCGATGTGGGACTGATATGCTTCAGTTCCCAGCTTCTGATGCTTCAGCGAGGCTGTCTTGGCGCGGCTTGTGGCGGCGCGTTAGCGGTGATCTGGGGCTCAGGTGATAGCCTATCTGGCGGTGTTTCCGTAGGTCACACCGTTGATGGTAGTTGGTATCGCTAGCGGTAGTATGAACATGGCTCATTATAACTAATTATGCTTGGCAAATGCTCATGTAAGTACAAAGAGTATGGAAACGATCTTTGGAATATTTTTGGCCAAAAATAAACTAGCTTCTCTCCATATTATTTTATATTATGTGGTTTGATATAATAAAAAAAATAAAATAAAAAAATGCAGTCTATCTAGTATAGTGCTCAAGAAGAAGACAAGTTGAAATGGTGTCCATTGGAGAGATATGGTCGTTTATGTGAAACATACTTGATGAAATTAATCAGTGATATGTCCTAATGAGAACTTTTAAAATGAGAACTTCATAATGACTTTCCAATCAACGGTTGTGAGACCCACTTTTCGATTACATCTGGAAAAATCAACATTTAGAGATTTAGGTATCCACAAGTAGATTACTTTTGAAAATTTTCTTCCAAATTGATAATCATTAAGGTACTTAACTAGATCAAATCAATGGATGAACTAAATCTGTTCAAATTGAACATTTCGTGTTGATAAATGATAAATCTTAATTTTGAATGTCTTAACGATTTTCAATTTAGTTGAAATTTGCATAAATGATCTACTCATGAAGATCTAAAAATCTATTTGCTAAAATGATCTCACAACCGTTGGTCATAAAGTCTTCATTTTAAAGATCATCATTAGAGCCCCACCTTTCTTCCAATTTCTCGATCATTCCACTTCATTTGATAGTTGGTATAAAGGTGGTTTGGTCACTGAATGCTACGTGCACCTATTTTATACTTTTCTATTTATCCTTCAAACACACTGAATTGAAGCACACTGTCAACTAGTGTAAAAGTGTAAATTTTAAGTATATCGCCTTATCGGTGTAATATGAGAACCTTTTAGAAAAGAAGGAAGAAGGTATAAAAGTAATTCGGATTCTTTATTTTATGCCATAAAAAAGGCGTAACCATTGAAAATTAAGTGGGCATCAATCAATTTTAGGTCCGAAATTGTTAAGATCCAGCCCACTTTGGGTCCACTAACCCACTAGTTTTGCCGTGCAACAGCAAAACAACCAAACAGAACAGAACTATCTCTAACATCTCCTTGTCTTTGGTCTCTTTACCCAGACAACCAGAGACTCAGGACCAACAGGTACTCTCTTCCTCTTCTCTCCTCTCTCTCTCTCTGCCACAACTCAATTTCAGACCCATCAATGTGGTCAAGAATTCCCAAACTTTCTCATTTTATTTCCCAACTGATCGCAAAATTTGATTCTTGATGGGTCTGGAGTCTGGACCCAGTTTTTAGTTTTTTTTTTTTTTTTTTTCTTCTGTAAATGTGAAAACTTTTTCGTGTTCCTAATTCATGGCTTCTGCACTTTATTCATAAATCATGGCTTTTTCTTAGCTGCTGATCATTTTCAGCGCAAACAAACAGCTGGGTCTTGGTGGTCAAAGGAGTCTAGGTTAGGGTTGATAGACGGAATAAATTAATTTACATTTTTATTTCAAGAAGTGTGTGATATATGCAATTCTACTGCAAAATATGATTTATTTTTCGAAAGAAAGTTGAAGACTTTTCGGGGTTCTTCATTGTGTGTAAATGGGTGGATTAGTATCTTTCAGTATTGCTTATTTTGTTGATGTTGATAAGCTCCTCCATTTTAGCCACACTCTTCTCACTTGTAATCTCTTAAAGTATTATGTCTTTTATTCTGATTTTTGCATAGCTGCTTATGCTAACCGCCCTCTTTTTCGTTTGCTTTGCTCAGTGTGAGGTTCTATCTGGGTGTCAATCTGTCAGTTTGGAAGACATATTTCAGTTATGGCTACCAATGCAGAATTTAAAGGTAATCTTTTCATCTGTCTTTTTTTCAAGGCCAAGTCTATGAGAATAAGTATTAGGTTGTTTCGTTGCAAATAGCTTTTATTGTCACTATTTAGTAATACCCAGGTTCATTAGTTGAATCAAATTGTAGACTATTTAGCTCTTTCACAGCACTGAAATTGGATTATCTGATTTGCCCATCTAGGGTTGTGTGACAAATGTTCTTTCCATACAGTCAGGAGAAATGCTATTCACCATATCCTAGTTTGTAGACACTGTGTGTGAGAAGTCAAACTTCTAGGATTGATAAACTGTGGAAACTAAGTTAACCTAAAGTTTACATGCCAATGTGTTATTTCTGGTTTTAGGGGACACATGAGGAACGGAATCCTAGCTCAACCAACAAGCTTTCTTCCCCTTTTATTCCACATTTTTCTTAGGAGGATGTATGTATGTGTAATTTTATTTGTGGGAAGCACAATGATGTACAAGAATTTTGGGGTCCCACTCCCTCTATAGTGGTTTATATCCTGTGCGACTTGTAAATTTCATTGTGCATCCCTTCTGTAGGACAGTCCTGTATGTCAGTAAGATACGTTCATGTTAGTTTAGTCAGTAATTACTTTTCTTATATTTCCTGTCATATAAGGTGTTTCAAAATGCTATGTATTCAAGAGCCGGTTGCAAGAGTATGCACAGAAAATGGGAATAAAGACACCAGTATATGAGACTACAAAAGAAGGTCCTTCACATGAGCCTTCCTTCAGGTCTACTGTGATATTAAATGATGTTAGATACGACTCTTTGCTTGGGTTTACTAATCGTAAGGCAGCTGAACAGTCAGCTGCTGAAGTTGCTCTGGTGGAGTTATCTAAATCTGGTGATGCTGCACAATGCATCTCTCAACCTGTTGTAAGTTGTTTTATCTTATTCTGGATTATACACTGAAAGTTGATTCATTATTAGTTCTGAGTTTTTTACCCTCTTATTATCCTTCAAATGCAACCATTGTTTTCGGCGCTCCGATTACAGCTTGTTTCTCTGTCTCTGTCTCTCTGTCTCTTTTTCACACACACACATATGCACAGTGGTTACATAGGTATTGGGTATGTGGATTATTGGTGTGAGACAATACTTTCTGCAGTCGTTACTTACCATATGGACTTCGTAATGTGCATGTTTCTACATAAAAAAAAGAAGAAGAAAAATCTATATAAAACAAGTAAGAAAAATAGACATTCGAGAATTATCTAGGCCAATAAATTTATCCCCCATTTTTTTTTTTGGGAAAATAGATTCCCTTAAAGTGCTGAAATAGTTATTTGTAGTGGAGGATTATAACCCAAAAAGAGGCAAAGATTGTGTGGTGTTATAATCTCGTTGCAGACTTGCAGTTGTATTGTGAAGAAGCATACAATATATAGCCAAAGTCTATGGTTCCTAAGCTGTATGATCTATGTTTTATGTTCTCATAAGCTGCGGAGCTTTAGAAGTCTACGGTTAGATGATTTTCCCTTTTAAAATTGACCAATTTAATATGGGTCACCCCTGGTAAACAGGGGTATACTAGAGGAATACCAAGTAACTAAGAAGGAAAATCTAAACAGATACTGATATATTCTATAGAGGAAAAAGAATGGCATTTCCACCAGAATGAGACACCGAATAAAAAATAATAAAGGTGGAGAGATAAGTAAGGACTTCAGCTTTAAAATTTTAAAAATTCAGAGTTGAATTTCTTAGTTTTGTTCTTTCCATGTGTATTGGTTGCTGAACTTCAATTCTAGTGCCCTGGTCGCATAGATAGATGACATGCATCTGTATGTTTCCACCGCTCTGTTTTTTATATGTATCCAGTATTTAATTTAAATTTTCACATGCCTTGCAAAACAAGATCATGGCTGACCTTGTTTGGATGTTTGTTCCAGCATGAAATTGGCTTATGCAAAAATCTGCTTCAAGAGTATGCACAGAAGATGAATTATGCTGTTCCTGTATATCAGTGTCAGAGGGATACTTCTTCTAGCAAAGTACCACTGTATTCATGTACTGTCGAGATTGGGGGAATTCGTTATATTGGAGCTGCAGCAACAACCAAAAAGGAATCTGAGATAAAAGTGGCTAGAACTGCTCTTCTAGCTCTCTTGTTAAGTGATACTGAGTCATCCATGGGATCAGTTGGCAGCTCTGAGTTAACAGTGCTTCCATCCAAAAGAAAGCGGTCAGAATGTGAAGAGATTGCTAATGAACCTAAACCAAAGAAACCCCCATATAAGAGGAGAATGTTCAAAAAGAAAGCCTATGAAGAAAAGGTGGGCCAGACTGAAGTTGGAAATATAGCACCAGGATCAGAGAGTAATGAATCCGTTAAGCCAATGACTGCAGAAGCTAGGCCAAAAGAGCCAGTGTCCGAGGATATTCCCCATGCTAATAACGTCAATGCTGAACATGGGCCGTCAATAGCTTCAGATTTCACCAACAGCAGCATTGTGAGTGGGAACGTGGGTTCAATTTCACTGTCCTGTGGAAACATAACTACTTTGGCCAAGGAAGTGGATATGGTGTCTGCCGTTAAGCCAATGACTGCAGAAGCTTTGCCACAAGACTCAGTGTCCGAGTATATTACCCGTGCTAATAATGTCAACGCTGAACATGGGCTGACAACAGCTTCAGATTTCACCAACAGCAGCAATGGAAGTGGGGATGTGGGTTCAGTTTCACTGTCCTGTGGAAATACAACTGCTTCAGGTAAGGAAGTGAATATGGTGTCTTCTGTTAAGCCAATGACTGCAGGAACTATGCCACAAGATTCAGTGTCTGAGGATATTCCCCATGCTAATAATGTCAATGCTGAACATGGGCTGTCAACAGCTTCAGATTTCACCAACAGCAGCAATGGGAGTGGAGATGTGGGTTCAGTTTCACTGCCGTCTGGAAACATAACTACTTTGGCCAAGGAAGCGGATATGGTGTCTGCCGTTAAGCCAATGACTGCAGAAGCTATGCCACAAGACTCAGTGTCTGAGGATATTCCCCATGCTAATAATGTTAATGCTGAGCCGTCAACAGCTTCAGATTTCACCAACGGCAGCAATGGGAGTTGGGATGTGGGTTCAGTTTCACTGTCCTGCGGAAACACAACTACTTCGGCCAAGGAAGTGAATATGGTTGCTGCTGTTAAGCCAGTGTCTGCAGAAATGATGCCACAAGATTTGGTGTCTGAGGATATTCCCCATGCTAATAATGTGAATGCTGAACATGGGCCGTCAGCAGCTTCAGATTTCACCAACGGCAGCAATTTGAGTGGGGATGTGGGTTCAGTTTCACTGTCCTGTGGAGACACAACTACTTTGGCCAAGGAAGTGAATATGGTGTCTTCTGGACCTTGTTTGGAGGCTTCAAGTGTCATGCCTGGACCTGACTAATCGCAGTAAGTATTGCAAGCTGGTGCGGTAAATTGTAGGCGTAGGACTTATTACTAAGAGAAACAGATGTTAAAAATTATGGATCGAGAATTCAGTAGCTTATATATAAAGCATGTATGTCTTCATCTCCGAAGTTATGGATATTGACTTTTGGATCGGGATATTGAATATTACCACCAGACTCGTAGCTTTGCTTTGCCCAATTGTGGTTGTATTTATGTATAAATTTGGAACAGTAATTATGAATATGGTTAAGCAGTTTTGCTCGATTGGCAACCCTTTTCTTTTGCCTCCTTTGGATGTTTATTTGAACTAACGAGATAAATGATCCTTCATTCTTAGAAATTTAAAGAGGAACTCTGGACTATAAAGGGAGGTCCTGTCCTTACATGTTTCCGACACAGGATGTAAGAGTAGTATTGCTTGTCACAACAGGTCGCTCCTTATGTTGGTGTTTGAAAGTATTTATAATTGTAAGATTGAGCGAGTGTAAATTGAAGATTTGAAGATGAAAAACAAATCGAATTGACCACTCATGAAAATCATGATAAATGATTACAAAATTCTTGGTCACCTATGTGAGTAAATCACCACTGTTTTTTTTTTTTTTTTTTTTCTAATCTATAAGATAATTTTTTTGTTATCAAGAGATCAGACGGTATTTCCAAAAACTGCTTAGAAACTAATTCGTGCGTGGAGAATCATGTCAAAACGCTTCCTCCCCTTACCACAAAAAATAGATTGAGATTTAAACTTCAATTAATATCGACGGAATTCAAACCCGGATATGGGGATTCTTACCGACTCGACCATCTGTGATGGTTGTTTATAAATAAAGATTAAGCTTGCTTAATCTATAAGATTATTGGGACAGAATTGTCAATCTCTGACCAAAAATTTTGATGGACTGGGTAGTATAAATACCGAGCCCAGAAATGAGAAATGTGTCAATCTCGACTGTGTTTTGACTGAAAGAAAAGACGAGACGATCAGTTTATTTGAATCGCCGATTCGAAAATGCACGGACTTCCTCGGCGAGCTCCGAAGCCAGAAGAAGAAGAAGCTCTAGCCGCCAAAGCCAAAGACCTCCGCGCTCTTCAGTCTCAGCTCCTCTCCAACCACCACAGCAAGACTTACACCAAGGAAGCTCTCGATGTAAGCGCCAAGCTCCTCGAGAAAAACCCCGAGTGCTACACCGCCTGGAATTACCGAAAGCTCGCCGTCCAGCACAACCTCCTCGCGGTCCAGTCCGACTCCGACTCCGACTCCGATTCCGCCGCGATCAAGGCTATTCTCGACCTGGAACTGAAAGTGGTAAGGGACATCGATTTGATGCGGTTTTGATTGTGAATTTAATTGAGATGAGATTGGGTTTCAAGTGAGGATTTGAAAATTGGGGATTGGATTTGTAGGTGGTGGATGCGTTGAAGCAGAATTACAAGTCGTATGGAGCTTGGCATCATCGGAAATGGGTGCTGAGCAAGGGGCATTGTTCTTTAGACTATGAACTGAAGCTTCTCAAAAAGTTTCAGACGGCGGATTCCCGGAATTTCCATGCTTGGAATTACCGGAGGTGAAAGTTTAGTTCTTGCTGGTTCAAGAATTTCAGATTCTTTTGTGCTGAATTAATTGTCTGAGTTTAGTTGTCTTGAATTTTATTCTTTCCAGATTTGTAGCTGCATTGTTGAACAGATCAGAGAAGGAAGAATTGGATTATACCACCGAAATGATCGAAAACAATTTCAGCAATTACTCGGCCTGGCACAATCGTAGGTATGGCCAATATGGCAGTATGTGCTTCCAACTTTTTTGAGTGCAATGTGGCAAATTTATGTTACTAATTTTTTTTTATCTTTACTCATTTTACAAGCCAAATGATGGACCATGCTACTGAAAATACTGCGTACTACTAACTAGTATTATAGTTTATATGGGCTCCTAGTATGTTGATTGAACTACCTATGTTGCACTAGTTAGTGTTCTCAATGCTAAGTCATTAATGGAAATGGAGTTGTGATTGCTTCAGATGGAAGTATACAACAAAAGATTAGATCAGTGTACACATTCCTTGCATATGCGTCTTCAGTGTCTACTTTGTGATTATGCCACAAGAAATTTACAGATTCAGAAAGCTCAATGTTGTATGGTTAATCTTTTAATGCTTGATTTGGCTAAATTATGTTTATCTTTATCACCGATTGACTATAGTGTGCAACTTGCAGTGTACTCCTGTCGAGTTTGCTGAAGAAAGAAGCTCCAGGGTTCTTTCCAAAAGAGAAAGTTCTGAATGAGGAGTATGGGATTGTACAACAAGCTATTTTTACAGATCCAGATGATCAAAGCGGTTGGTTTCACTATCGTTGGCTTCTTGATCAGACGGTGAAAATGGATGCTCCTTTACTTGCTTCTTCTTGGCCTGCCCATGGATCCAATGTCATTCTATCAAGAAATAGGCACTTATATGATTGTTCGGCATCACCTTTTGATAGTTTCCATTCCGATTCAGGAACATTTCCACTGGTTCTATATTTTAATCAAGCTGTCAAAGGTGTAAATTCATCTACCGTAGCTATTGAATCTTCGTTTTGCACAGAAGATCTTGATTGGAAGCCACTTTTACAAATTAGCTCCCAGTTTTCCCAAGTTTGGGTTACACATATCCGATTTCCAGAAGCAAACTCCCAGTATGAAGAAGCCTGTGCGGTGGAAGTTAGTGTCGGACTGTCTCAGGGCATTGTTTCTTCAAGTGGTTTTGACTATAGCCATCTTACACGGTTGTCCTTCAAAGTGTGTCTGTCCCCTGTTGACACTGAACCGTCTAAAATGCAGGGCAGGGATCAAATTTTGTGGAGAGATGAAAATTTCTCCTTGTACCAAACACGATCTGAGGAGCCACACAAATCACTCTCTATTGATAATCTAATAATTCACAATGTTGATAAGCCAACGACTTCAAATTGGCGTGCAGAGACTATTGCTAATGAAATTGCTATTTTCCGAGAGTTGTTGTCAGAGACAAGCTGGTAAGCGTGCTTCATTTCATGTGCAGATTGAAAATTTGAAGTTTGCATTTTCTTAATTTTTTTTGTATCTTTCTAATGCTCCTCTTGCTCCTTGCAGTAAAATTGGGAAACTTACGTTGGCAAGATTACTAACAGCTTATGATGTTATTCAGTCTCAATGTGCAAACAAAATGGTCAATTCTGAAGAAGTTCTGGAGCTTTATGCTGACCTACTAAAGTTGGACCCGACACATTGTCAGTATTACAAAGACGAGCACAGCTTAGTTTTCTTGCAGCAGGTAATTTTCTTTTCTTCATGAAATAAAGCATGACCCTCTATCCTTTCAGTATTTCTAGTTAATTGTTGATGGTGTTGCTACATTTCATCTTGATGTGTATTCATGTTTCTATGTCAATATCAGAGGCTGCATCTCAAGATCTATTTCTTGCATACACTGACTAATGTTTATGATCAAATAATCCAAATTTCTGCAGTGGAATTATGGAAATACATTCATTATGATGCTGCTGCTGAATGCATCATCGTGTCTGAGTTATTTCTAAGTTGAACACTTATTTTTTGTATTTGTAAAACTCCATCTTCTGATTGTTTCAAGTGGGCTACTGTTGACAATGGTTGAATATAATATTTTTATTTATTTATATTAACTTCATTTGAAATGCTCGGGAAGTAGACAACTATTTTATCTGACACCTAAGTACTCAATGTGCTCTTCCACTCCTTTTTGTTTTTGTATTTTAATTTGTGGTTGCAATTATGACTCTATGAGGATTATCTTGTAAAGAGCTTACTGTACTTTCGGTCACTTTATTTTTACATTTCTTGAAGTTTCATTGGTTCTTACATTTTAGTAAATATTGCAGTTAACTTCTAGTAAGGAGTCTCTGCTGAAACACTGCTTTAGCCATAAAACCCTGGCTTCTTCAAGCATTGGCAATTACATATGTCTACGTCTAAATAAGTTATCCCTAACGCGGATGGGATCCATTGAAAAATTATTGTGGGTTCAAATGCTGGACCTCAGCCACAATGAACTTCATTCAATTGAAGGTACGCTTCTTGCTCATACTTTGTGAATCTTGTATGTCAGTGTGGCAGTCTTCACATATTTGTATCCAAACTGCCTGTATTTTCCTGGATTCAGTTTGAAAGTTCCGATTCATACTGGTTTTTAGCTAATTTATCCAGCATTTAGTTCATGTGGAACTCATAATGAAAAAGTTTTCAATACTTTATACTTTAGGCACTTGACAGTGCAGGAAAGATGTTGGAGGACATATCTATGATAACAAATATGATATTTGAAAGCTGAGCTGCAGAATTCTGGAAATGGACAAAACTGGACAGTTGCATCCTAAGAGACTAATCAATTTAAGCAATCCTGCATATATTTAAAGCCCTTCATCTTGGTCTTCATCTTCTTCTTTTTTCTTCTTCTTTTTTTGTTGGTATGGGAGGTGGGTGGTGGTTTTTTGGTTTTGACCTCATCTGAAGTTACTGAAGATATGAATTGCATAGTTGTCTCTAATTCTTGAACTAATCCTAGGTCGAAGGTTGTCTTGATTGTTTTATTGTTGAGAGAAAAAGCATCTTATACTTGGGTCTTTGGACAGGATTGGAGACCATGCAGCTTCTATCTTGCTTAAATCTGAGTAACAACAAGCTTGGTAGTTTTACTGCTCTTGCGCCTTTGAGAATGTTGAAGTCTCTACAAGTGCTGGATATATCATACAATGAGATAGGTTCACACACTATCGACAAGACGAGGTATCTATTCTCGTCTCCTCTTTGTCACACAGAAGAAATTAGTTGGAACAATGACGAAAATGTGAATGGATGTATCAATCTGACAAATTATTGGGATGCTTTCCTGATATTTAAAAGCATGAGGTTGACACAATTGGCCATATTGGGGAATACAATTGCTGGTGAAAACTTCAAGTCATTTTTGGTCAAGGTAGTTCCTACTCTTGAGTGGCTGGATGGCGATAAATTGCACTGATCTTTAGTCCTTTGTCTACTTTTATACCTGGTTTCTTTCATTTCTCCTTTCCCCTAGTTAGGTTTACCATGTAATCTGATCTTAACAAAAGTAGTTATTCGTTATACTGGTAATATACATGATAAATCACTAGTCCTTTATCAATCATGTTTACTTTGCCATACCTATTTTCTCTTCATGCCTCTGGATTTCCACTTCTGTTTTTGTTCTAGTGGATATGGGTTTGTGTTTTCATGATTTTGCGTTGCATCTGCAATTTAGAGCGTAAGCTTAAAGGTGTTCCCTTGGCAGATGTTTGTAAGCGAAGAGAAAGGAAACACCATGGTGTTGCCAGCTTTTGATTGAAATTGTTAGGTAATTACAGAATTTCTTGAATTATATCATCTTATTACAAAGAGGAGTCGGACATGGTAGAAACTGATCGAGTAAGTGCTACCCAAAATAGCATTGATGTTGCATAAGATGGTGTCCCCAGAGGGGACGAATATCGGAACTGTAGACACCTTGAGATGAAGAAATGGAGGAATTTAATTACGAGAGTGATCAAGCCATCTTGCATGCTTCTTGCGACGTAGCCTTGTAAGTCAACTGCATTTTGAGATTACCGGGTCGTATTTGACGAATTAGAGAGGTGCTATAGGATTAGAGAGTGATGAAGATGAAATAAATATCAAATGCATTTCCATAAGCGTTTGGCTTAGGTTATATAAAACAAGTAGACAACATGCAATAGCAAGGATATTATAGAACTACTCACCCATGTTTTGTGTAAAATGGCTTCTGTTGAGTTGTTCCTCCATATTCAGTTGAATCCCATGAAAACAAGAGCTGAAAATAGCACCTACCAACAACCCTAATAGGGCCTGAAAATAAATATCCTGCTTGTTCATCATCTTGTTTAACTTTGACACCATATTATCGATCTCTAGCTCCTTTGATATCTTCTCTGTGCCCTACTTTGGTAAGGAGCTTCTCTTGAGTTAAGCAAATGAAAAGTGCAATGAGATTTTTCAATTAGCTGTGATTGCAATCAGCTAAGAGGTACTCCTTTATATAGGAATTAAGAAGAAACTTCAAGCTTCCAACGTACCTTTTGATTTACCAATGGTGGGAAGCTTCTTTGGTCAAGCCTAGCTATTTGAGGATTTTTTATGTTAAACCTTTGTTTATGTTTTCTTAACTAACTTGCTCGATAAACAAATCCTTAATAGGGGTTGTTCATCAACAATGAGTAGTGACTAATTCTTGAGGCGCACGATGCCAACTTCGAGTTGATTATAAACATAAGAAAATCCGAAACCTTTTTCTTGGGGAGGACGCACAACTCGGTCATCTCAGTCAAACCGAAACCCCTCATTAGTCATTACCTCATACCTACCCCCAAAGCTTCCTTCAACTTCTCCGACTGCTGGTGATCCTCACTAAGGACTGTCGACGTCCATGCAAAGTTACTACCCATAAATCCATGCATAATCCCTTCTAATAATTAGTTCATCAATACGTAATGGCTTTCTCTAATGAAGGAAGTGTATCCCATGCAAAATAGAAAAGGTTCGGATAGGAATAAGATGTATACATCTTACGCCTGGGCTCCTATGATAGGCCATAAGACATCAAAAGAAGCAGAACTTGATTATAAGTTTTTATGGGTGATTTGCTCTGAAGTCACTCGAGCTATGAGTTGCATGGTTGTCTCTAATTCTTGAACTAGAGCTAGGTCAAAGGCTGTCTTGATTGTTTAATTGTTGAGAGTAAAAGCATCTTATATACTTGGGGTCTTTGGACAGGATTTGAGGCCATGCAGTTTCCATCTTGCTTAAATTTCAGTAATAACAATAAGCTCGGTATTTTAAGTTTTTAACTGCCCTTGCACGTTTGAGAGCGAATGTCGAAGTCACTACAAGTGCTGGATATATCATTCCATGCATATATGAGATAGCTTCACACTATTGACAAGACAAGGTATCTATGCTCTTCTCTTCTCTCACACAGAAGAAACTAATTGGAACAATGATGAAATCATGAATGGAGGTGTCATTCTGTAATTTATTGGGACGCTTTTCCTGATATAGCTAGCTAGCTTGCGCTTGACAGAATTGGTCGTATTGGGGAATACAATTGCTGGTAGAAAATTAACTGTCAAGTCGTTTTTGGTCAAGGTAGTTCCCACTCTCGATCGAGCTGGATCGCGATAAATTACACTCATATGTACTCGTTTGTCTACTTTTATACTGTGATTCTCTTTCATTTCTCATTCTTTCCCGTCGTTAGGTTTACAATGTAATACGATGCTAGCAAAAAAGTACTGTATTTGTTATTCTGGTAGTATACATGATACTTTATTCATGTATGTTAAGATGTTAACTTCTCAAATCTCAATAGCTATTTGACTAGAGAATCGCCACAGTTCAGTTTTGTCTTCAAGCCACCAGTCTAGACTTCCAGTTACGCTTTTGTTCTAGTAGAAATGGAATTTTTTTTTTTTCCTAGCTAGTTGAACAATGTTAAAGTGTGGCAACTAATGTGACATAGAAAATACCCAACACATGATTGTTGCATTTGCAATTTAGAATGTCCTTAAGGTGTTCCCTCTGCAAGTGAAGGGAAAGAAAAAAACGTACATTTTGATAGAAATTGTTAGGTAATTTACATTGTAGACTTGTAGTCACCAAATTTCTTGATTTATCTTCTTATTACAAAGAGGAGTCCCACATGGAAGAAACTGATCGAGCAAGTACTACCCAGAATAGCATTGACGTTGCATAAGATGGTGTCTGCAGCAGGGATGAATACCGGAATTGTACACAACTTGAGATGAAGTAATGGAGAAATTTAATTACCAAAGTTATCAAGCCATCTTGCATGCTCCTCGCCACATTGCCTTGTAATTCAACTGCATAATCAAATTACACAAAACCATCAATGTACTGCTGATGAGGAAGATGGTCACAGAAGAAAACAAACTCACCTGCTTGTCCCTCCATTTAATTTTATTAATAAAAAAGAAGAAATGTGCTTTTAACGTCAAAAGTGCTTTTAGATAACCATAAGAGTTTCTTAATTTGTTGTATTTGGATGAAGTAGAGAATTGCTTTAGATAAGCATGGATGAAGAAATAGCTATTAGATCCACTTTCATTGGTGTTTGGAGGTATGCAGAAAACACTTTGGTTATGAAATTGTGTATATATAACAAGCAGATAGACAACTACAATGAGAAAATGGAATAGTAAGAACAATATAGAACTCACCCATGCTTTCTGCAAAATGGCTTCTATTAAGTTGTTCCTCCAAATTCAGTTGAAACCCATGAAAACATGAGCTGAAAATAACACCTGCAAACAACCCTAATAGGGCCTGAAGACAAATATCCTTGTTCCTCATCTCCATTGACCCCATATTATCTAGCTATTTTGTCTTTGCCTTACTTTTGGTGTGGAACTTCTCTCAAGTTGAGCAACTGAAAATTGCAGTGAGTTTTACAATGAGCTGTGATTTCAACTCTGCTGAGAGGTACTCCTTTATATAAGAAGATACTTCAAAGCTTCCCAAGTACCTTTTGAATAATAGTGTGGCCGTGTGGGAACCTTCTTTGGTCAAACCCATTTGATCCGGCCTGTATTAGTTAATTGCACAATAAATTAAGTCTTTGTAAATTTATGTTTCTTAACTAACTTGCTTTATAAACAATACTTGAGAGGGCTTGTTAATCAACAATGATTAGTGACTAATTCTTGAGGCGCACGATGTCAACTTCGAGCAGATTATAGACATTAGAAAAACTGAAACCTCTTTCTTGCGGAGAACGCACTATTTGTCAATTCAATCAAACTGAAACCCCTCAGTTTTTACTCCACAGCTTCCATCAAGTTCTCCGACTGCTTGTAACTCTCTCCGAGCACGTAGGAGGACTATTGTGGGCAAAGTGGTGAGGGTTACTAGTGGTCGGAGAGGAAGTGTTGATTGAAGCTTTCTATAATAAATAAAGTGCATATTCCATGCAAAATAAAAGTTTCCAATAGCCATAGGATGAGATATATATCATAATTATTAATAGGATTAAATTTTGTTTAGTCCTTATATTATGCATCCAAAATCGTTTCAGTCCCTGACATTTCAATTTAATCTGTAAAGTCTCTGGCCTCTTAATTTCACTCCAATAGGTCCGCTCCTTCCAATGGCTCCGTTAACTTGCTGACGTAGCACAAAATTTAGATGCCAACTCAGCGCCATGTAAGCACAGTGAATGGTAAAATGTCAAGAATAGCCCTGACTTTCCCCTTTAATTTCTAAATTTTTTTTTATATTCTTCTCCATTTTCTTCTTGCTGCAACCTCTTCTCCCTCACGAGTTCTCTCTGTTCAGACCTAAAGAACAAAACCTCTTCTTCCTCACACCCAATCTCCCAAAACCCAAAATCCCGGTTGTCCTTCCCCTCCACCATCGCCACCTGATCGCTCTCTTTCCCCACCCAAATTGACGACCATCACTTGCATGTCCTCCGACACGCCGACATCAGCCACAGATCGGTTAATCTCAGTCGTAAGGTTGAGTGAAAGGTTGACCGGAACGGTGAAGTGGTTCAATGACCAAAAGGGGTTCAGCTTCATCACCCTGAAGATCGGTGGCGAGGATCTCTGCAACCACCTGTCCTCAATCTGAACCAAAGGATTTCGGACTGTCGGCGACGGCATCTGACGGTGGCGGGCTCGCTCTTTTCTCGGAACCAGGTCCAGCTGTCGAGGGACCTCCAGAACGACAATGTATTGTCGTGAGAGGAGGAATTAGCGGAGGAGCCGGGTCGCTGCTGAAGATGAGATCCTCAAAACCGTCCGGTTGATCTCAACCTCAAAACCGACAACGCCGAATACGAGATCCTAGCCCCAGCTCCTCATCCTCAATCCAATCTCAATTCCCAAAGCCTAGCTCTCTATTTTACCAGAGACGCTGATCCGTACGGCGGTCCTAGGGTTGGGTCTGTCCAGGAAGCTCTCAAAACTTCCCAGCTCGTCCAGCCGCGCTTTCTCCTCCGACCAGGAAGATGGTGATGCTTATAATTATTAGCTTTGTTTTATCTTAATTGTAAGAGCTACCTAGTTAAAGATTTCAGTTTTCGAATCAATTTTACATTAGGAGGTCAATTTCTCGATCAATTTTACATTTGCTTCGGCTTTAGAGTTTTCTTTTGGTGTTTCGGCGAGATGAGGGTTTGGTTTGGTGTATTTGAGATTTGTGGTTTAAATGGTGGGGTCTTTTGATTTTGTATTGATGGAGGAGCAATTCGTACTGAGAGTTCCACATTCTGTTGTAGAGTTTGGATTGTGGGCTTGGTGGTGGTGGTAAAGAGTTTTAGAAAATTTTAGTCGAAATGGAATTTTGGAGCTGATCGATGGTGAGCAAAGGAGGAAAGGAGTAAAGAATTAAGGTTCATGGTGGTGGTTGGGCTCAGAGAGAGAGCTCGGTGGTGGTTATGGTGGTAGTGATGGTGATTTTCTTATGCTTTGGATTTTGGATGTGAAGAAGAATAAGAAGAATGGGGAGAAATGCAAGAGGGTAAATTGGACAATTTTTCAATGACGTGGCATGTAAATAGCTGAGGTGGTGTGGAATTGATGGCCTCGTTAGCATCTTAATGGTAGATTTGGATGGAACCCTAACGGAGCGGACCTATTGGAGTGAAATTAAGAGGTCAGAGACTTTACGGATTAAATTGAAATGTCAGGGACTGAAATGATTTTGGAGGCATAGTACAGGGACTAAACAAAATTTAATCCTTATCAATATTACGGCTGGGCTCCCATGATGGGCCAAAATCTCATGGCGGTTGCTATCTCAAGGGAAAATAATTACCAATGAGCAGAGATATTCGCGAAGAAACTTGACTAATGACTCGTCATTTTTATGCTCCTACCACATGGAGTCTTTGAAGCACCTTTTGTTATCTTGTCCGAAGGCTCAGTTGGTATGGAATACCATTTATGTTCCTCAAGTTGCAAGGCATTTCTTCTCTTACAGGTTTGAAGATTGGTTGTTAGAAAATTTCAAATTTTATTTTGAATTCTCCAATTCTAATTAATGGAATGAAGCCTTTGCTTCTACCTGTTGGTTTGTTTGGATATAGAGATGCAGCTCGGTTTTTTTATCCTAATTTCATACCTTCCTTCAATCAAAGGTCAGTCATTTGAAAATTTTATGATGACTGGTTTAGTGCTAACAAGATGCCGAATGATAAATTAAACCTACTCGTGATCATATTCTTCTTTCTTGGTCTCCTCCTAATGGAACAAATTGACTACAAGAGCCGAGTCTGATTCCACACCAACATTGTCAAAGTTATTATGCAAAGCAACTTCAACCGAAAATATAATGCCCGTAGTTCTGCCGAGAAAAACTCTCCTACTTCAAGATTGACAGAAAAGCTACATAATCAAGCACCCACACCATTTCTAATCAAACCTCCAGTAGCTACACAACCCGTCGAAGAAATTCTAAAACCATCAATATATTAATCTTAACAATTCCATTAGGGGGGGCTGTGACTTGTTGGTTAGCTAGCCTAACTAACACCGTGGAGGTCATGGGTTCAAATCTCGGTTGGGGTGGGGAAAAAATTGTCGTCCAGAATATAAAAAATATAAAAATGAATCTTAACAATTCCATTAGGAGAATGCTAGCAACTTTCCCTTTAGGAAAGGTAGAATTCATTGTTCACCACGTGTATTCCATTATCCCTAAAAATCAGATAATTAATAGACTAAAAAGACACAATTTCAATTTCCCTCTGTACCCCTATTTATCTTCATTTGCATTAATTTTCACATTTATTAATTTCTTCTTTTTTTTTCTTTTTTTTTTCCATAATTTTTCTTTCTTTCTATTAACATAAGCATATATTCTCGGATATTAGCGATCAAGCAACAGTACTGCTTCAATTTCTTCTTCTTCTGCAGCAAAATTTCCTACAGATGCAAATGAGCTGAGATCTAACTCCTGGCATCAATTTTACCATCAAGGATTTCTTTAAAGATTTCTTCTTTGACATTGTTGATCTAACTCCATGTCTCCATTACAAATGTTGATGTAGTTTTATCCACAAGGAGTGCACAACCAAGCAATGTAGACTGGAAATGATTATTTACTCCAATAAAAGGAGCAAAAGGCATCTTATATTTGTTTGTGATATATGTCGTATCAAAAGAAACCACATCTCCAAAAATCTTGTAGTCCTCTCGGCCTTTTGCATCAACCCAAAACACATTTCTTAAGTGTTGTTCTTCATCTAGATCCATTGCATAAAAGAAATTAGGATTCTCCTCTTGCATGCTAGTAAAATGCTCCAACATTGCCTTAGCATCGCTAGATTCCAATTCTAATCGACGTTTTTTATCCAAAAAATTTCTCATATCTTTTTAGTAAAAAACCAGTGTCCTGATATCCTCCACACTATTTGGCTAATGCAACAAAAATCTTACTTGGTTTCACTCCATTTGAATGCAAAGTAGTAATATTGTTCAAATCATTAGAAGTAATGTTTCTATAACATGAAATGTCCACGACATCTTCCAGAGAAGTTTCACGATTATGCTCTTTCACAAAATTTTGAACAACCCATTTCACATCCTGCCTAGTTGCCTTCTTTTGACATGCAACATTGCCTTGCAATCTATTTTCATGCAGGGGCAGGGTTACGAGCATCAGTTTTTTGCTTTGTCCAAAATCTTGTACAAGCATACTTTGCCTCGACCCATTCTCGAGTTACCTTCAATCGACGACAAGTTATTTTTGAAGCAACAAACCCTGCCATCTTGACATACTCTAAATAAGATGACTGTGCAATGGAATCATAATCAAATTCCATTCCAACATACGGCTATGAGTTTTTCTTCACATTAATGGAGCTTTCACCACCATTACTATGACCACGTACATTCTTCTCATACACCATCTTCATTAATATATATAATTTTCGTCATTCATACCATATTCATTATAATTATCATCATCCACGCCATCTTCATTATAATTATCATCTTCCTCTGCAGTCAAATTTAAGTCTATTTCGAGCCCCATAAACACCTAAAAAAATAATGAGAATGGGGCACATGAAGTAAAAAACAAAGAGCATCAACTTTAGTCTAGGTTCATAATCCATAATTCTCTAATCCTATTAAAAATCATAAGCATAATTTCAATTGATTGCATAAAGCCACAAATTATAGATGTACTTCTGTACAATTGCACAAATCTACGATTGATTGCACAATTTTAGAAGCATAATTCTCTAATCCTATTATGAATGGTAGAGGGTTACAATTGAACAAATCAAAATCATAATTTCAGAATGATTTTTTCTAGCATACTCCTCAACGAATAACTATTGTTCATAATCTAATGTAATCATGCATGGGTTAAATTACAAAAACAAAAAAACAAAAAACAAAACAAAACATGAATATTTAGATTAGTTGCCTTTGTTGTCTTTGACCACCGCTGCTACTTGCAAACTCGGTGAAGAGAAAAGATAGAGACTAGAGGACTGCATCAATGGAAGTTGAAGAGTTTCAGTTCCACAATGATTCTGAAGAAAAAAAAAAAAAACTTATAAACGTGAGATGACCGAAGAGTTTCAATATTGTTGAGAGTAAATAGGGGTACAAAGGAAAATTGAAAATGCATGTGTCCTTTTAGTCCATTAATCATCTGATTTTTAGGGATAATGGAATACACGTGGCGATCAATAAATGAGAAAGGTAGAAATGAGAACGTTGGAGAGGAAGGTTGCTAGCATTATTGGGATGCTATGCATCCCTTCCATGGTCTTCTCTCATGTTGCAAAGCTCTACGGAGGGGTAATTGGCAATGCGAAATTGCTCATGTTTACAAAAAATGTAACATGGCTGGTGACGGATTTGTTTAAAGGGTTTTTGTCCATTTACCCCATTTCTAGGGTTTTTTTTTTCCACTTACTCCATTAAGTTTTTTTTAATTCCCTCTTACCCAAAACACTCTAAGGAGGTATTCCCTAATACCCCATTAAGATTTTTTTTTTAGTTTTTTTTTTTTTTAATACCATTTTACCCTCACCCTTTTGTTACTTAGAGAGAGAGATAATGGAAGAGAGAGAAACCATATGAGACTTCGCCGGAGCCCGGTCACCGGCCCCCGGAGTCCGGTCACCGGTCGCCGGATTCCGGTCACCGACTGCCGGATTCCTGTCACCGGTCACCGGCCACCGAAATTTGCTGAAAATCTCACCGGAAAGGTTTTTTTGCCCCCAATAGACATCTATTGCCCCCTAATAGAGGGGCAATAGACCTCTATTGCCCCCCAATAGACGTATATTGCCCCAATAGTCTATTGTCCCCTAATAGACGCCTATTGCCCCTTAATAGACGACTATCAGCCATGTATTGCCTCCCAATAGACGACTATCAGTTGTGTATTGCCCCCCAATACACGTCTATTGCCCTCAAGTAGAACTTTCGGTTGCCGGAATGGGAACTAATCTTCCTAAAATTAGACAAATAAAACTTTGATTAAAGAAAAAAAACGAAGAGATTATATAAATTCAAAAAGTCTATTGCTCTTCAATAGACGTCTATTGCCCTCCAATAGACGTCTATTGCCCCCTCCAATAGACCTTTAACAGACCTCTATTGCCCCTATAGAACTTTTTTTTGTCATTTTTCTTTCCTTCCGGACCTTTTGCCCCCATTTTACCAAAAAAAAAAAAAAAGAGAGAGAGAGAAGAAAGCCAATGTTGCAATCATCAAACCAAAAGAAAACCATAGGTGCAAACGACCAGTAAGTATTACTAACAGTAATGTGATGTTTAAAAAATGAAGCTAAACTAAAAAGAAATGGGGGCATAGTAATAAGCTTATAAGCTAAACCATAGGTTCTAGCACCTATGTAAAATCACATGTTGCCGTCGAAATACTTTCTTTTTAGTTTATAAGCTTTTAAACGAAAGTAAGTGAAAAAATGAAGCTAAAACCACAGGTGCAAACGAGCAATAAGTATTACTAACAGTAAGTAACCAAGGGAGCGAAAATGAACACTTGCAAAGAGAAAAGCATTATTGCTAAAACAAGCAGCCTGGACTGGAGGCACGAAGCAATGAACACCGAGGCCAAGACAATATGTAGAGTGAACCCCCAGATACTCTGCCCCCATATTTGGTTGCGGTGAAACTATGACGGTTTTTTCCGGGACTTGGTTTTACGATCCATCTGTGAATGAACCTCACCATCTGCGAGATCGTCGGCGAATAAACCTCACCATCTGCTAGATCTGCTTGGAGATTGGAGTCGAATCGGAGAAGACCGATGGAGGAAGCCGGTGCCGGAAGTCGTCCGCTGTTGGTGCAGAAAAATTTCGTAGAGGAGTTTGACTCACCAATGAATGCGGACTGGAGCGGGAGCTGACCGGGAACAATCGAGAAGATTCCCTCAAGCGTTGACTCGAAGTTTGACCGTCGGCTCGAGAAGGAGGGGGGGGTACCTGCAGAAAAACCCTCCGATGCCTAAGTCAGTACGTTTCTTAGTAGTGAAGTAGAGAGAATTGGAATTCGATGGTTTACCTTGACGTTGGGCGTTCCTTAAATAGGCGACGATTTACTTAGAGAGCAAGCCGACATTATTCCGGCTTTTATGGCTGCATTTATTTACACACTTATGATGACAATTATTACAGCACTAATAACAGTTAATAATTGCGTACTTACGACGGTCATTCATTGCGCACTTATAATCGTAATCATTGCGCGTAGTTATTGTCGTAATAATCGCCGCATTCATGACTAAAATTTAACGCCATACTAACTACGGAGTTAATCGCTTTAATTGCGGGCCCAGCAGAATTTGACCACTCCCACATCCGCCGTGTTGAACAATTTGGAGAGAGGGAGGGCGTCCGCCGTGTTGAACAATTTAGAGAGAGAGAGAGAGAGAGACAGAGAGAGCTGAGTGCAGATCGGAGAGGGATGAGAGAGATGGCATGGATGTAATTCAATAATTAAGTTGAGGTCAAAGTTGTCATTTTATTTGAAATTGGGTAAGTGGGAATAAAAATCTGTTGGTGGGGTAAGTGAGATAATTTTGGCTCATTTTGGTGCTTTGGGTCAAGAACCCTTGTTTAAATGGGACATTCTCTTGATTTGGGTCTTCACATTTTTTATCACCCACCTGAGTGCATAAAAGAGAGACTTAAAGAAATAAAGGTAAAAAAAAAAAAAGTTATATATTGTTTCAAATTAATTCTCTCTATTTAAAAAAAAAAATTGAACTCATGACCTCTACGGTGTTAGTTAGGCTAGTAACCAACAAGTCACGGCTCACTGACTTAATTCTCAACTAACTAGTGAGGCACTAAGATTTTCTCTAGAGAATTACAACAAAAAGGGAAATTTTAATTAACAAATTACATATAAGTTATTGACAAAAGATGACTTAACAAATACATCCATTAAAGATTGAATTAAACATATAAGGACTAAATCTTACAAATAAGGACAATGTGCTCTCCACTTGCCACATGTTATGAGCTAATTTACTTTTTTACCCTTAACTACTTCTTTTGACTTCTAATCTCTTTACAAGGATTAAATCTTACAAATAAGGACAATATGCTCTCCATTTGCCACATGTCATGATTTAATTTATTTTTTTTATTTTTAACTACTTCTTTTGACTTTTAATCCCTTTATGTAACTTTTTTTTTTTTAGAATAATCAATTTATGTTACTTTTTTTTCTGAGAATAATTCATTTATGTTACTTTTTATTTTTTTTTTCTTCTGAGAACAATCCATTTATGTTTTTTTTTTGTAAGAACAATCCGTTAATGTTACTTTTTTTTTTTTTTTTTTTTTTTTTTTTTTTTTTTCTGAGAACAATCCGTTTATGTTACTCTTTTTTTTTCTTGAGAATAATCTCTTTACGTTACTTCACAAAACTTCACTCTCCTACTACTCTTATCTCATCGCCTAATCCTGCTACTGCACTCATACTCGTCCAATTCTGCTACTGCACTTGTACTCGTGTTCTACTACTGCACTTGTGATCGCCTAATCCTGCTACTGCACTCATACTCGTCCAGTTCTGCTACTGTACTCGTCATCGCCTAATCCTGCTACTGCACTTGTCCAATCCTGCTACTGTACTCATACTCGTCCAATTCTGCTACTGCACTCGTCTAATCGTGCTACTGCACTCGCTGCACTCATACTCGTCCAGTTCTTGAGAATAATCTCTTTACGTTACTTCACAAAACTTCACTCTCCTACTACTCTTATCTCATCGCCTAATCCTGCTACTGCACTCGTCCAATCCTGCTACTGCACTCGCTGCACTCATACTCGTCCAGTTCTGCTACTGCACTCGTCCAATCCTGTTACTGCACTCGCTGCACTCATACTTGTCCAGTTCTGCTACTGCACTCATCATCGCCTAATCCTGCTACTGCACTCGTCCAATCCTGCTACTGCACTCGCTGCACTCATACTCGTCCAGTTCTGCTACTGCACTCGTCTAAGCCTGCTACTGCACTCGCTGCACTCATACTTGTCCAGTTCTGCTACTGCACTCGTCATCGCCTAATCCTGCTACTGCACTCGTCCAATCCTGCTACTGTACTCATACTCGTCCAGTTCTGCTACTGCACTCGTCATCACCTAATCCTGCTACTGCACTCGTCCAATCCTGCTACTGTACTCATACTCGTCCAGTTCTGCTACTGCACTCGTCATCACCTAATCCTGCTACTGCACTCGTCCAATCCTGCTACTGCACTCGTCCAATCCTGCTACTGTACTCATACTCGTCCAGTTCTGATACTGCACTTTTTCCTACGTGCCGGAGCTTTTTTTCTCACTGGTTTTGTTCGATTATTTCTTGTGTTATCACCCTTTTGCACCTCCACACAATAGCCAATTTGAACCATAAACAATGAAAATCATATCATTAACATAAACCATAAACTATAAAGTAGCCGATCAATTCAATTTGAACATTAGCAGATCATATCATTGACAGTAGCTGATCATATCAAAGTAAACCACAGAACCTTAGTGATACTAAATTCATGAATCTGCTCCTCATGTATATCAAAGTAAACTACAGAACCTTTGTTACGCGCGCCCGGAATCAAATTTTTCATGTTTAGTTGTTATTAAACGAGGAATGACGATTTTCTATACAATTTATTTAAGTTTCGATATTTTAGGGGGCCCTGAAAGTTTACTTTTTGACCGGGTCAAAATTTGAAAATTTTTTCTTCATGAAAGTCGTAGAGGACGTTAAACCGAGCGCGTGCATATTTGGTTCGTAAAAATCGGACTTCATATGCAAAAGTTATAAGCGAAATACGAAAGTTACTGTTTATGGTAATTTAGAAAGTTACTGTGGGTAGGTCAGAAACCTACCCAGCCACTTTTCTCTCTCTTCTTCCCCGATCTCTCACTCTTCCTCTCTCTCCCCCGCGTCGGCCCTCTCCCGTTTTTCCTTGATTTCTCCGGCATCCGGCAACCAAACGGCGCGCCACCACCCATAAAAGAACCGTCTCTTTCTCCTCTACACGTTGGTACCCGTGGGTCACGGCGATTTGGCCAGAAAACCATCAATTTTGACCAAAACCGTCACTGTAGCAGTTGTGTTCTCCAGCAAAATTCTCCATTTTCCGGCCACTTCCAGAAGTGAAATTGATCCTATTAGGAGCGCCTCGAGTCACTGATCATCTTCCCTCAAAGCTTCTAGCTGAAATTCTCACTGTGGAAGGAGAATTTGAAGGATTTCCAAATCGGTGAGTTTGGAAATTGATGAAACTCGATTTAGGACAGTGGCAGTGTCGTAAATTATGATGAAACTCGAGTATTTTAGTCATTTGTCATTAAAATTAGGAATCAGGCTTGATTCATTTGGCTTTTGGGCCTGGGCTCATGTCCTTATTTGTATAAATCTTTTTGCAAGTAGGTTTTTTGTGTTTACATCTTTGGTCATGTGCTACTATGTAATTTTCTAAAAATAAAACGAGAGTGATTATAAAATTAGTTAACAAACATTGCAAACAAAAGTACTAGTGAAGTTCATGACAAGTCAATCCAATGCAAGGAAAATATATCATTGTGAGTAAATTAAAAATATTCTTACCCGTTCATGATTTCTTCCATAGTGATGTAATATGGTCTTAGGGGTCTTCAATTCAACCAGGTGATCTGATTGAAAACTAAATCACCAGAGATTCTAGAAGACATTCAAGCCATTCCAAAACCCATTAATCTTTAGAGAGATATTCACAGTGCACATCCAGAAAGTTCAAATTACAATTCACAACAATATCTATATTCAAGAACCAGTCAGCTTTCAAGTGCATTTCTTCTATTCAGCTAAGTTCCTTGTACAAAACCGAAAGATCGAAAGATATGAGGTTCAAATTTAATGTGTAATTAAAGCATGCCAGACATTGCATAGTAATAACAGAAGGCTTAAGAATTGTAACTGAATTAGAGATTAAATTCCATAACAAAACAAAAACAGAAGATTAATTTCAATAAGTTTGCAATGCATACAGGTTCAGATGTTCTAGGACTATTGCAAGGATATATCAAAGATCCTTGTTCAGCTCCCATATCTAACATTTGGGATATTAATTTTTCATTTAATAGTAATTAATACCTATCAGTTTCCAAGATCTTTTTATGCTTCTGTTTTGTTTGGGTCCCTAGATAGTCTATATGTATATGGTAAAGAGAGGTGGTACATAGTATTGACTTGATCTCTTACTGTATTTTGTGAGAGAACATCATGAGCATTCTCATCAAGCCATGACCACCTGCATTACGAAAAAGTAGGATGACAACCAGCTGGATTTGCCCAGCAGTTGAAGAGACTTTCAACAAGCAATATGCCAACCCATCTGTTGTGGACATGCAGAGAACCCTGCATCCCTAGTTCTTTTCCTTTCAATTTTTATCAGGGAATTATCAACTAGGTCATTCGCCCCAATTAAGGAAAAACCACAATATCTTTTATCTATCATGCTTGATCCTCGCCTCTGCAGAAACATGCAATCTTTATCTTCTCTGTATCCATTTCTCTGCGCCGAAGGAGTTTATCTTGAGCCTAGGAAGCCTTTGGGTTCCCCTTGACAAAGTCAAAAAAAAAAAAAAAAAAATCATCCTGATCTTAATCATTTCTATCCAATGCCTCTGACCATGTATCTACCTTTCTTCCAGACATGTATCAACCCATGACTTCAAGAGCTAAAGAAGGCTCCTCAAATATCTAACAAATAGGATTTTCGAGCCATCTGAAACTGTAGATCTATAATGAATCCCTCATTTTCCTTTTTGCACATGTAAGCGGTTGCTCCTGATATATACTTTGCCCCTGCAGCAGAGAGAATGTACTATCCCCTTGGGTTGCATTCAAATCGCAATTCTCTGAAACTGTATCGAATACCAGTTTTAGAGACTCTACATAAAAGAATTGCTTTTGCCCAAAAGATATGCAGGTAACCACCATTGTTTCTATGAGAAAGTTGACTACTATTATCATCTTGCCCATCTTGCAGAATCAAGGATAAATCATTCAGTCCTAAGTAGCTTCGTCTTGTTTTTTTTTTCCTCCATAACAGAGATAAACAGAGAGAATGAGAGAGCTTTTGGTGCTAATGTTGCATAACTACTTAACATTTATAAGGGTCTTACACTATCCTTCATTTCTTAGATGCTGTCTTTCGCGCACCAAGCTTTTTCCTGAAAACATGGTATAGTCAGCAGAATAAGTTGTTTAACATTGGAACAACCAAAGCCATCTCACTACGTCCAAACCCAGGTCTCATTACCATCAGGAATTAAAATGATTTACTAACAATCCTATGGACGTATGATCACAGCCCCAGCTTAAATATCATCAATGTAAAGCATTACCTTTGTGCATGTTCACGACTTTTAGCATCAAAATAAGAGAAACTAGATACTGCTTCTAAAATAAGGCTTCTCTCCAGGCAAGTTGTATTAAACTCAAAACTATACTGGATGAAGGAAATCTTTATCTTCTGTAGACTAATTTGATAGTCAAAACTTGAAACTATTAAGAAGAATCAAAGATGCTGCATTTATTATTGACTGATAATCTAATAACATGAGAATTACAGTGTCATTCAACTGAAATGTGCAAAACTTACATAAATTCCCTTACGGTCAAATGAGAAAAGGAAAATGATTGAATATTACCTCATAGGCAGAATCAGAGCACATTTCTTACTGATTTGAATTGATCAATAGAACAATTAACTTCAGAGAAAACTTATCAGACTAAAAGAAACATCTTTACTTCAACCACTTTAATTGTAATTCCTTTCTACTCAAATGGAGATATCACAATTATATTAAGTCATGTAACCCTTAAAACAATTGCACAAATTAGAATGATGGGTTCGTTAAGTTCTAAAAGAAGACAAAAATGCACTACGACTAATAAATAAAATATGCAGGGAATCTATGATCACAGGAGCTCCTGTACTGAACTAGAAAGTTTCAAGTTTTTCTATTGTTCACTTAATCGATCAATTTTTTATTTCGGAACTGTGAACCTAGAATAACAAATATGCCAGATTGTTTCTCCTTTAGATATACCAAAGAAGGAGCATTTCCTCATGTCTATCATGTCAAAAGTAGATAATTCCATGTGGCTAAGCAGGAAAGAATTAGAATGCAGAACACCAGAAAGAAAGAAAGAAAGAGAAGCTAAAGGAATTAGCAGCAAAGACTACTTGTTTACTTCAATGTCAACCGTCACACTACTCCATTGTCAAATTCACAAGGATAAAGAACAGCCCAAAATCCCCCATTGAAACTCAATACTACATGATTTCCTACTCTTACTGGCTGCCCCGTATCTGGAACATCATAATCCTAAAGCTGCTGGAACAACATCGATGAAGCAATGCATCAGCCCTTCAACTTGGAAAGAACAATGTTCATGACCCTTCTTATTACTGGTGTTGGCCTTCCCTTTAGAACCTCCATCATAGCCTTTGCGTTTGGCACAAACCCCTTACCCATCATCACCTCCACCAACTCTTTGCACTCCTTCTCAGATGCCTCGTCCTCTTGCTTTGCAAAGCTCTCTATCACAGCAGTGTAGGTAGCAGCATTAGGCCTCATCCCCTTGTCCATCATCTCAAGCAAGCACTTCTTGGCATCTCCAGAGAAGTTGGGGTCAGCAGTGAGTCCCTTGATTAAAACAGTGTAAGTGTAGGAGTTTGGGGCAACCCCAGCAGCTAACATGTCCCAGTACGCCCCCAGAGCACCCTTGGTCTTGCCAAACTTGAGATAGGCTTCAATAACGGAGGTGTGGACTACAACCATGGGCTGTATACCCATTTCAACAACGCGCTTATAAAGCTCCATGGCCTGGTCTGCACTGCCATCCTCAATCAAAGCCTTGTACATCTTCAACGACTTTTTGTAGAGGCAACCCGGCTTGGTGCGCCACGTGCGGAATACTTTTTGCACATTCTTGTCGGTGGTATTGTTGACAAGATCATCATACATCTTCATTCCCTTCATTGCTTCTGCAAGGTGGGTTTCTTCAAACAGAAAAATTTTGGACTCAGGGACAAACCCCTTTGCTTGTATCTGCTCAAGGAACTCCCTGGCCTTCTCCACTGACTCCCGGCAGGCAATGGCGTCGAACACAGTCGTGTAGGAGGCAGAATGGGGCTTCATCCCCTTATCCAACATTTCCAAAAAGTACTTCTTGGCATACCCAACGAAAGTGACATCAGAAGGTGAGTCTTTTGCAAGTGCCGTGATGAGTATAGAGTAAGTAACCGAGGCGGGGGCGACACCACTGGCTAACATGTGGTGGTACACCTTGAGAGCAGCCTTGGTCTTTCCGGCATAGGCATAGGACCGAATGACAATGGTGAAGACGGCCACATCAGGCAGTACGGCCAACTCAGAGCGAGGCTTAAAGAGCTCTTTGGCTTCGTCAGGCATGCCGGAATTCGCCATAGAATCAAACACCAAAATCGCATAATTGTTAAGGGAGTCATAGTCACCAAGCATCTCAAATTGTTTTTTCAAGAAAATGTCCTCACAGTCCTGGGTAGAGTCCTTGAAAACCTTCATAACATGTTTCTTGAGGTCATCGGAGGAAGAATTGGGGGAACTAGTACTGTCCTCCATTGATTTGATTTTTCACTGTAGTACTCTAGTTTAAATTAGAAACAACAAAAGTCAGAGCTTTACAAAAGGAAAGAGACCCAATTTAGTCAAAGTGAAGTTGGGGTTTTCTGGTCTAAATCAAACAATTAATATGCCACCGCCGGAGTGTAAAAATCGGAACTTTACTAAAACCCGAGCGCAGAAAAGGAGAGGAAAAATCATAGAAATGAATTTAGGGTTTTCTATTAGCAACAAATTAAGTCAAGTAGAGCTAGTGTCTGAGATTTAGATGTAGGAAGACGATGAAAGAAGCTCACTCACCTTTCTCTGATGATCTGCGGCGGAAGCTCTGAAGGATTGAAACTCTGCGTTTTGCTCCGGGAGGAGAGAACAGTACACCAAGCAAGAGAAATGGGACTTCAAGTTTCGAAACAATCATACTTGTAATGGTCTCAGTCTCTAGTCTCTCTCTACCCGCTAAAACCTCTTTTTAATTTTTGGTTTATTTTCGATTAAGAATAAAAAGTTTCCAGTTGAAACAGTTTCTTTCTGCTTTTTTTTTTTTGTTTTTTTTTATTAAAAATGAAACAGTTGCTATTACAACCAAAACCTAACACCAGCATTTTAATTTTTGATTTTTTTGGTTTTTCATTTTCTGTTGAGTAATTTTTCTTTCTTTTTCATTCGTTTTCCTTTCTTTATTTTTTCCTCTCAACAAACAACATCGATATTGAGTAACACTGAAAAGTACAATGAGTAGATGCAAAACGGCATCGAAATTAAACAAATACACTTTGATGATGATAATCTTTACTATTATAAAGAGAAGTGTTTGCTCTCTAAAACTGAAATTTTTTACCATTTTAACCCTTATATATTAAAAAATTCTTAAATATAATTAATCAATGAATATAATATCGTAAATTGTAAAATAGAAAAAAATAATAATAAAAAATAAAAGAAATAGTAGAAAACATGGTAATTGTATGAAAAGTTTCCTCATTACCTTTAACTTCTCTCCACACATATAGTGGGTGGGCCCTGAGTATATAACTATAGAGTTTTTGTCTATTTATCCCATTTTTAGAGATTTTTTCCCACTTACTCCATTAAGTTTTTTTAATTCCCCCTTACCCAAAACACTCTAAGGCCCTTTCAAAAAATAGCATTTTTCATGAACTTGGATTGGTCACTTTTGACAATACCCCTGCTCATGCTGCCCAAACTTTCTTGATGATTTGTCTGATGTAACTAGAGCTAGGAGGACTAGTTTTTGTTCCAGTTCTTAGTTTCTTTTTTTGCTTTTGTTTGGGCCTTTTAGGTCCCGCTTGTAACCAAAAAAAAAAACACTCTAAGGCCTCGTTTGGATGGCAAGAAATCCTGATATGGAATTGGAATTAATTTCATTTTCCATTTAGATGTGGTGTTTGGTTGAAATTAGATATTGAAAGGGAAATAAAAAATGAGATTTGACTGGAAATTGACTCCCTCTTAAAGCCTGAATAGAATTACATAGTCATGGGTGGTATTTTAATTCCATTTCCCACTATCAAATGCAAAATTACATAAATTATTCCTCTAAAAAAATTATATTCCCCCACCAATATTCCTTATAAGTTGATGTCATATTTGTACTTTAATTAGTAAAACGGCATTAATGAAAATTATAATTTTATATTTCATTTTTATGACTTACCAAACACTACAATAGGAATATAAAATTAATTCCAGAATTTAATTTCCAGTAATGTTCCAAATACCTACATGGAAATATCAAAACCTATTCCATTCCATATCGATCTGGAAAGGAAAATAAATCATTTTCCTATTTTGATATTCATGTCAACCAAACGGGGCCGAAGAAAGTCTTCCCTAATACCCCATAAAGTTTTTATTTTTTTAATACCATTTTACCCTCATTCATGTGTTACTTAGAGAGAGAGAAAATGGAAGAGAGAAAAACCATAGGAGACTTTGCCGGAGCCCGGTTACCTGCAGCGGGAATCCGGTCACCGGTCGCCGGATTCCAGTCACCGGCCGCCGCGCACCGGACTTTTCTGAAAACCTCTCCAGAGGTCCCCAAAGAGATCGTCAGAGATCTCATAGGTCACCGGAAATGTTTATTACCCCCAATAGACGTCTATTGCCCCCCAATAGACGTCTACTGCTCCCCAATAGAACTTTTAGTCACCGAAATTGGAACTAATCTTCTTAAAATTAAACAAATAAAACTTTGATTAAATAAAAAAAACGAAGAGATCACATCAATTCAAAACGTCTATTGTCCCCCAATATACGTTTATTGCCCCCCAATAGACATTCAAAACCTCTTTTTTTTCCTTTCCTTCTGCCTCATTACTTTAAAAAAAAAAAAAAAAATTTGGGCACCCAGAAAATGATCTAGGCACCGAATCGAAGCAAACCCACCGTTATGTTGCTTCTGCTGCCCAACCATATCCACGTCTTCTTTGTCAAAGTTCCCGGCGAGGCGATAGCAAGCGACGAAGTAGTTTGGATGTGTTCTCTTGCCTGGTGAAAGGCTTAACCTGAAACCGAAGTTGGGCTAAGAATCCGGTCAGGACTTGACGAAGAAGAACCCGAGCAGACCAGCGGCGACATTCAAGGACGGGATGTAATCTCGGATCGGGCCTGCCTCCGTCTCCGACCGCAACAGATTGCTTGATAAAAATTGACGGCCCGACGCGCAGCAGATTGCTTGTTTGAAGATCCTCTGGCAAAAACCCGACGACCCGACGCGCAGAACCAGAAACTCACCCCGGTTTCATCTCTGGCCTCTCGGCGGCAGTGTCTGTGTTCTCTGTAGTGGCGTCTCCGTTCTCTGCGGCGGTGAAGGAGTCGCTGGCGGCGGCGGGCCTTGACGGAGCTGATGATTGATCGTAGGTGCAGGGGAGAGAGAGAGAGAGAGAGAGAGGTGTTGGGGAGAGAGAGAATAGTGGCATACAATGTAATTTATTAATTAGTCTTAGGGCAAAATTGACATTTTATTTTAAATTGGGTTAGTGGGAATTAAAATCTGTTGCTGGGGTAAGTGGGATAACTTTTGCTCATTTTTGGGCTTTGGGTTAAGGACCCATAACTATATTAAGAACACGGATACATTTCTTTACTAATGTAGTGTGTCTAATAAAGTAATGATCATGTATCCTTCAACAGACACTTGCAATGTCAAACCATTGAAGAAGTTAAGAATGAATAATGAGATTCTTTTCTTCGCTGATGATTCATTATTTTTCTTAAGAGCTTCTTTATCTAACTGCTTGAAATTAAATGAGATTCTCACCAAGTACTGCATTGGTTCTAGTCAGATAGTTAATTTCTCAAAGTCTAGCAAATTTTTCAGCCCTAACACCTCAGATGCTATTTGCTCTCCTATCTGTGATCTGCTATTTTGCATCCCTGAGGTGGACAATCCTGGTTCTTATATATATATATATATATATATATATATATATATATATATATATATATATATATATATATATATATATCTTGGTTTGCCTACCATTTGGGGAAAATCTAAGAAGGAGGCTCTCGTTTTTATCAAGAAAAGGATCACAACGAAAATTGGTGGTTGGAAAATGAATTCTTTATCTATAATATCTTGGAAATTTGTATTAATTTTTGACGATTTCAGAAATTGTTATGTTCATTTTAGGACAATTACACTGTTTGGGGGGGGGGGGGGGGGTTGGGTGTGGGTGGAATTATTTTTGGACAAATAATTACTCGAAACGCGTCGTTTTAGGGAGTTCAAGGGTTGACTTTTTATACGTTGAGTTTCTCTAAACACTTCCTTCATTAATGTCATAAAGCGCATCGATACGAGTTCGTGGATATGCGGCACGCGTAAATCGAAGATCATGTGAAGAAGTTATGGTATGCGGAAGTTATTTATATTTTCGGAGACGCAGCGAGATTCAGAAGTGAGTAATCTCTCAATGTTCATTTACGAACTGAGTTACCTTATCGTTTGGGAGTTATTTATTTAATTGCAAACTATAGTTGGTATTAGTGGCATTCCTGAGTGAACGATTGTGTGTGTGTGTCTTATCCAGAGCGGAGCTCCGCTTTGAAATTAAAGTGTGGATTTAGAGTTTAGGGTCACTTTGCGGTCGCATATCCACATCTTGACCGTTCGATTTTTAGGTATTAATGTATAGATCATCTCTGCAAATTTTCAGCCAAATTGATGATCGTTAAGGTATCTAACTTGCTTAAACCAATGGATAAACTGAATATGTCCAACCTGAACCGTACTAGCTTTAAGGTAGTTATCAATGCCTTAATGATCATCAATTTGGCTGAAAATTTGCAGAGATGATTTATACATTAGTACCTAAAAACTGAACGGTCGAGATGTGGATATGCGACCGAAAAGTGACCCTAAACTCTAAATGCACACTTTAATTTCAAAGCTCTGTTTTGCTCTGGATATGAGATATATATATATACACACACACACAAACGGAGCTGTTCAGAAGCGGACGTCCGCAAAACAAAAAAAGTGCGGACATCCATCCTCACAGCTGCATCAGGCGTCGACTGCGGCGCTGCTCTTGCCGGACGAAGACCCTGGGCATCCCAGACGGCGTCCCATGAAGATGAAGGCCAAGGTGATCGAGGTCGAAGGTCTGGGCGGCTAGCCCTTGCGCACCATCAAGGTCAATTGTAAACTCATAACCGATGAGTCCACTGGCAAGAAAAAACTGAAGATCGAAGCCTGGTCTCCATCCGGCAGTAGCAGCACCGCCGTCGGCGCCTAATCGAGGCGAGAGGATGGACGACAGCGCCAAATCCGCACTTTTTCATTTCTGCGGTCGCCTGCTTTTGATTGGGCATGTATGCATGTATGTGTGTGTGTGTAGTTATGTGAAAACATCTAGCTACAGAAAATGCATTTCGCAATATACTCGATCTAAATACATGCCACGTAGGTGACTCTACCGAAAGAATTTACAGAAGTAATATATTTAATAACAGTTTCTGCCACGTAGGTTAAAAAAAAGGTTCGACTTTATATTGCATTTAAGGTTAAAAAAAAAATCATAGGTACCAGAAAATGCATTTCGCAATATACTCAATCTAAATACATGCCACATAGGTAACTCTAACAAACGAATTTATAGAAGTAGTATATTTAATAACAGTTCGATACTTGAGACACCATTTGTGGTAAAGAAAAATTATAGGTACAAGCAAATACCTTTTGCAACAATACCATCCAGAGTTTTTACCCATTTTGTTTTTCATCCGATATACAAATGACGGTTCCCAGGAATATAGGCTTAGCCTTTCGGTGGGTGCCTAGTGAAGGTGCATTTTGGTACGAGTGCTAACGGTGGGGTATTTTACATTGCCATCACCACACCAAAGCTTGTCCTACTCCTGTTGGTGTCCGAGTACTGTGTGGCTCTTTTCTGTGTGGAGTTCATACACATCTGATCTTTTTCGTTATCTGAGTCAGGTGCCTCTCCACTGCAGTATTTGCACCTTTCTATTCTGCTATGATTTACAATGCATTTTCAAGTACCTGTGAGTCTGTTACTATCTGGTCATCTGCTTTTGGTAACAGACAAGTTTGGAATTAGGAATCACATTCAATCACTTGTATAATCTCAATTTGTATATGCTATCAATTTGTCCATAGTGGCATGATCTGCAATTGAGTTAGAGAAGAACGTAATGATCACAACTTGTATAGTTGTTTTGTTTCAGCAGAGAACTTGTAGATATTATACTTTGAATATATGTCCAAGTTTTGGAATCAAAACCGCCATGTCATTGACACTGCTTGATTTGTTTGGTGACTTGCACAAAGTTAGTGCTCAATTTAAAACCCTATCAATGTAATAAGACTAAGTAGGGTATCGTTCTCAACCGGGGATTAAGGACTTATTAATTCCTGAAAAATAAAATGTTAGAAAAAAAAATTAAAGAATATATATATATATATAGACACACACACACATACATTTTTACGATTCACACATAGAAGGGGATTTAGGAATTTATTTTTGTAATTTAACAACTAAGTAATCATATACATGTGTGACACATCAAAACACAGAATCAAGTAGAATTATATGGATGGAACGAAATTAGGTGTAATTAACTACTATTAACATGTTGGCAAGGTTTCAAACATCAAATCACGAATCAAAATATGTCATAGCATAGAATCAATCAAGAACAAAGATGAACGCATACAAAGTTCTTTTTACTTCCCTTAATTAAATTAACTAGATGAACGCACCATAGTTAACCCTATTAAGCATGCAATTACTAGTGGTAGCTAATCACTAACAAAAACACTTTTAACGCATGAAACACCATGGAAGTTTGATAAACTCAAGCCAAGAACACAAGTTAGAACGCTAATCAAGCATGCAAGACTCATTGTTAATTTACCTACGTAATTTTAGACTTTCCACTTAAATTATTAAAGCCTAGAACGCTAGCACCTTAATATGGATTTAATTACATGTTCATCAACCTAAGTATGCATTCAAAGATCAATTAACACATAAAAGATGGGATTGAAGGTCAAAATTAACAATCATGCAAACGTACATATCTTGAAATCACAACTTTTCAATTAGAAAACTTAAAACCTAAAACATGCTTCATAGTATTTGAAAACTACGTACATATCTAAAATCAACACTTCATCATCACAAGAAATAACAAATCATAGAACAATAAAACAAAACCCGAAATCATATTAAAATCGAAAATTGTTTTACAAAGTTCTAAAAACCGAAAACATAAATAGAGTTTCATGGTTACACTTTTTGATCTTCAAGGACGCAAGAAACTTCAAAAGGTGGTGGAGTGGATGAGGATCACGCGCGGCAAGAATGCTTGAATTGAGAGGAGGATGCTTCACGGCCTTGAACTTGAAATTCTTGAAATTGTCGAAACTTGGAAGAGAAGGAGAAGTGTTTGTGGCTTTTGATTCTGAATTTTATGGTGTGTAGAATGACTTCACAAACCTCCTTTATATAGTGAACGGCAAGGGCTAGGGAATCAAGGTTGAAATCTACTTGTGACATCATCCGACCAATGAAAATATTCCTTGAGAATTGGAGAGCAAGTCACCTTGTAATTGCCGAAATCTCCCTTGTACCTAGACTATATTTCGGCCTCCAAGTATTTAGAATGGAATCAGGAATCCAAATTCAATATTTATTCATTTATTTTCTTCTCCAAAATTCCATAGAAATCCAAAACTAACGTACCCAAATTAATGTTTGTCAAAATCTTCTAGTATTTTCCTTTAATGCTCACCGCATAGAGCAAGATTTATGGGCCATAGACTCCTCAAGACGTCATGGATGATTCTAGAGACTCATGTGCAAGTCACATGCTTCAAACTTTCGGCTAGACTTCTCCAATTAGGCCAATTCGAAACCCATCTTCATAATTGCCGAAATTCCTTCATTTATTCTAGAATATTCTTGTACAATCTTGAGTCATCTTCAAGACACAACATCTCCTAGCCTCACCAGGTCTCCTAGCAGCATCAGAACTCCTAGTGTGATCAAGACTCCTAGTCCAACTGGGACTTTGTCATTTCTTCATTTCCGAACATCATTTTTCCAAGCTCGTTCCTAGTTGAGTTAGGATTCCTACTTCAACTGGGATTCCTTTTCCTGGTAGAACTGGGAAAACTTCATTTCTCCATTTCTTCTCATTTCTGCGCCTATAACTCCTTACCTTCCATTTCCAGACTCAAAACTACCTAAAAACACAAAACAAGTTAGAAATGATAATGTTAAGAGAATAACTAAGCAAAATGTAGAATGAAATGTACTAAAAAGATAGTCAAAATTAGTCTCAACATTTGGCAGAAAACTAGTTTGAATATTATACTTATGTGATGGTTTTTCCATCAACTGACAAAGGGAATTGGTAATGTTCTTGGATAATTTTCTTGTATGAATTGAAGAGTTGTTATAAACTCTCTTGCAATCTAAATGCAGAACCAAGGGTTTGACATTATTTTCTTCTTTGTTTGCTTTCTCAAAGATTATATTGTGTAGTGTCCTAGTGTAGGTATCTGATTAGCTACCCTTCAAATAATTGCACAAACTACGAGGGCGTCGAGGTCGTGAAATTTGAACAGAAGAGAAGAATGGACCAAAAAAGAAACAAAATGCAGGGAATTCATAACTATAGGACTCTTGACTCTTGTACTGAGTCGAAGTTTCAAGTTTCTTTTTCTTCCCTTAATCAATCGATCAATTTTGTATTTCTGAAATGTACAAACTCATGTGCTATAGAAATGTTTCTTACCAGAGACTTGAAGAGAACAGTTTCTGTTCTAAAAATGGAAATTGTAGTTTGCTAGATAGTAGAAGCTTTGAAAGCTAGAGGAAAGCTTACATTGGTCTCTTCATAAGCTGTGACCTTGATTATGATGAGTTTATAAGTGCAGAATAATATAACTTCCGGCTGGAGTTTACAAGACTATCTTTATAACAACTGGATGAAGGTTTGATTCCAATCCGATGCAGGGCCTGTATAGAGCAAACCCACGGTGTGGTACATCAATAATGCTGCTACAGAAACACAAGAGAAGCTCAGAAACTTCTTGGTGAGAAAACTGCAGGAGCTAATAGAATAAAAAATCATAGACTTCCAAAGGAGTTTTGTTGAATGGCAATGTAGCGATATCATGGATATGAGCAACTATTAGAGTCCTAGGGATGAAAAATCCATCTCCTAATGAAATGTATTGACCTACTGCTTAAACATCTCTGGAACCTGTTGACTCCATGTTTTTAAAGATAAAAATTCATATTAGCAGAACAGAGGAAAGTCTATATCTACTTCCACCATCTTTATCTACTGATTTAACAGAAATTATGTAAATGTTATTTTTTAGTACTCCCCATTAATGAAACTGGAGTCTGGAGATTTTCTCTAGTAATTTTGTAGTAATTCGGCTCTAACCAACAAAGAATTTTGCTCACCGCCCTTCCAGTCGGTAAAGCTTCTATTTGTTTTAGATCATCAAATCGTGTGGAATTGTAAGCAGGGAAAGCACCTTTTGCTTCCTTATCTGAACACACCTAATATTGCTCTCCAGAAAGTATGTATTGCAAAAACTTGTGCAAGTAAAGCACACCATATAATACTGTAGATGAAATAAAACAATATAAAAAAAAGAAAAGGAAGTGGTCTGGTACCTACACCACCAAGCTCCTTAGGGAGCACAATGCAGAAGACTGGGTTTATATGGTACTCCAACTAATGCAGAGATAAGAAAACGGTTCGACAAAGTTAATACCATTCTGCAAAACCTCGCCTGCGCATCTTACCAAGTACGATGGCATTAGCAGCTACTAGCCCAGCGAACTCATGTTTACTAGCAAACGAGGTATATGCTACTCGATAAACAAATGTTATTATCCCTCCAACACATAATCTTCAGATGATCAAGCAACTAAGAATCATAACATTTCAAGCACTTGTAGATGACATTGGTGGTATTGCCATGCCCAGGAGGATCACATTGGCCAGTATGGCTAGGTGTCTTTTGTTGTGTACTTGTGTTTGTAACTTGAAAAGAAAAAAGTACGAAGAGTAGCCAATGGTATGAGGTGTCACACATTTCAGGGGCAACAATTGACGATTAGAGATCAACCATACATCAAAACTCGAAAATGTTTCCACCTAAGAAAGATTGAGACCGACTTTTAACACCCTCACTCAATTATACATAGGCCATTTGGAATAAGTCCCTTTTTTTTTTTTTTTTTTTTTTTTAAAGCACATTTGTGTCCGAAAATAGTTATTATTCATTTACCTTTAAGGCTTGTTTTTTGGTGAAAGCAACTGGGGCAAGAAACATGGTAACGTTTACACTACAAAGGTATGAGCAATGCATCCATCGCTGGGCACGAGATATTAGCTCGTGTGCCGGACTCGAGAATAATTGGGGGGAGGCCTAACTCTAAAGCAAAATTTGCAATCCCATGGATGTTACTAGAATCTGTGTCCTGGAGAGAGGATATATACGGCTCCTGCCTAAGCTTCCCCCGTGTTCTGCCCATGAAACTATTTTACGTACAACTATATCACAAATGTGGAGTAACCAGTGCTGTTGCACAATTAAATGAATTAATGGGGATATCTTTATCACAAGACAAGCAATCTCTATCACCAATTGTTGCACCTTTTCCTTAACAAAAGGATCCCTATTTGAACACAATCATGCATTAAGAAGTTTTTGCAAGTTAAGTAGACTTTATGATCACTGCATATCGTTCTATGTGATCAATAACAATTGTAACTTTTAAAACAAATGCAAGTACAGAAGACCATAAGACTATTATATATCCTATGTCATCAATAACAATTGTATCATTTCAAACACAAGCAAAAGAAGGGAAGTGGTCTAGTACCTACACCATCAAAGCTCCCTAAGGAGGCAAACTCTACAATGCAGAAGACGGGACTTAAACTGGTACTCCAATGACACTCCAGTGGGATTAACACCACCATATCTTCATGCCCAACATGTGAACAGCAGAGTTTCATATGATTTAAAAAATTCATCAACTAAAAGAAAAAAAAAGAAAGATGAATGCGAGCAGAATACCAGAATGAAAGAAACAGATATTAAAGGAATTAGCACACTGCAAAATACTTAGATGTCATCATTCAAAATCAAAGAGAACAGCACCATATGTCCATATCCCATATTGAAAACCAATCCTACATGATTTCAAATTCAATGTCAGCACTCACACTACTCCAATGTCGCATTCACAATGAAATTGAATAGCAGCAAATCCCCCTACTGAAACTCAAGCCTACACGATTTCCTATGGTCACTAGCTACCCCATATCTTAAACACCCTAATCCTAAAGCTGCTGGCATTACATCGATTAAGCAAAGCATCAGCCCTTCAACTTGGAAAGCGCAATGTTGATAACCCTTCTAATTAAAGGTTTTGGCCTTCCCTTTAGAACTTCCATCATAGCCTTTGCATTTGGCACAAACCCCTTATGCATCATCAACTCCACCAACTGTTTGCCCTCCTCCTCAGCTGCCTTGTCCTCCTGCATTGCAAAACCCTCTATCACAGCAGTGTAGGTAGCAGCATTGGGCCTCATACCCTTGTCCATCATCTCAACCAACAACTTCTTGGCATCTCCACAGTAGTTGGGGTCGGCAGTGAGTCCCTTGATCAAAACTGCATAAGTATAGGAGTTTGGAGCAACCCCAGAGGCTGACATGTGCTGAAAGGCCTTGAGAGCAGCATTGGTATTGCCCGCAGCGACCACAACCCCAATGACATAGGTGTGGACTGCCACAACGGGCAGTATGGCCTTCTTAAGGAGCTCTTCAGCTTCGTCAAGGAAGCCGGAATTCACCATAGAATTGAAGAACATAAACGCAGATTTCTCAAGGGAACTGTAGTCCTGAATCATGTCAAATTTTTCTTTCATGTCCTTGTCCTCACAATCTTTGGTCGCATCCTTGAAAACCTCCATTGCATGTTTCTTGAGATCATCAGCAGAAGAGTTGCGAGAATAAGAGTATGACATTACTTGATTGTTCCCAATGACAATAGTGCGGGTGGGCGGCTCAGAGTGAACCTTAATTAGCTGCTCTAGGGCTTCATCAACGATGGCGAATTTTGCTATAGATTTGTACAGCTTTGCCCCATATTTGTGAAGGGAGTCTTTGTCCCGAATCATGTTCAAGTGTTCTTCCAAGGACTTGTCCAAGGCCTTGTCCTTAAGACCATCCACTACATATTTCTTGATGACACGGACAGAAGAATTGGGGGAACTAGTACTCGCCATTGTTCCCTGTAGTTTAATAGCAGCAGAAATTAAATTCGAACCGAATCAGGGAAGTAAATTTAGGGTTTCTAATTGAAATCAAACAATCAGAACATTACTGAAACAGAGTCTAGAAAAGGAGAGTAAACAAAATCATGGGGAAATGAAGTGAGGTTTTCTATATGAAACAAGCTAAATCTCTTTCAGGGTTTCCAAAAGGAGACGACGATGGTCTTGGTCTCACAAAAGGAAAGGAGAAATGAGCAAAACTGAAGCTAGGTTTTCAGTTTCCTATTAGAAACAAATTTAAGTTAACTAGTAGCTACTGTGCGAGAATTAGAGCAATAATCTGTGCTAGGGCTCCTAACTAGAAGACGATGATGATATCGGACGAAAGCTCACTGACCTTTCTCTGGTGATCGGCGGCGGTGGAGCTCTGGAGGGTTGAAACGCTGCGTTTTGCTCCGGGAGGAGAGAGAACAGTGCGGATAAATGAAAATGTCCAAATAAGAATATTTTTTGTCCGCCAGATGGTTCGAAGCCCATTTCAAGTCCTATTATTTTATTTTATTTTATTTTTTTACATCAAAACTAATCAACGAGAATTCTTAGTATCTGAAAAAAAAAAAAAAAAAGACTTCAAAAAGTGGACGCAAGCGATGAGGAAATTTATAAATTTGTGACCTATATACTAGCTAGATGATCAGCTGTCATATTCCTTTCTCATAAGACATACTAAAAGTTATATAATTGAGTTTCTCCTGAGAATACTAAATATATTGAATCCAAGAAGAGATGCGCCAAATGAGCTGATATTCTATAGTATCTATGAAAGCTATGGGGATAAGAAATATAGTAACGCTTACACTACAAAACTATTCACTCGCAATCATTGTGGTTTAGGCAACGGAATGGCGAATTTTAGATTTCAATTTATGTATCCAAAATTGATGGAATCGAAATGTCCGTATGTATTATTATTTTATAGTAAAAAAGAAATTTACAATTAAACTCAACTGATACTAATGAAAAGAAGATATCAAAGATGGATGGTTCTATTTAAACCTCCTAATTTAGCATTTGGATCTTCTTTCTTTTTTGTACAATTTTAAATCCCATTTTACCCTTTTGCAAACATTCAAAAAATTTTTTTAACATTTTTGATCGATCAAGATAGAACTTGTTTACGGTAACAACTAACAACAACTTTGTTTAATTTTAACCAGCTCTTTCTAAAGCTTATCTACCTCTATATTTCCTCTCTTCACTTTTTGCTGAGCAGCAAGTCAATAACACATCTTACGTGCATTGTCTATGTTTATTTTACATTCGGTTTCCTTTTCTTTTTCCTCTACTACTATTCTAGGCTTCTAGTAAATAAGAGTAAATCAAAACATAAAATTTCAAATCCTTCGCGGAGGAGCAATGAATGTCAGGACCTTACATTCATCTATTTATCAAGTCGACGTCAAGGGTGGTTATTTTCATATTAACTTCGGCTTTACCCCGCAAGTTGTTTTCCTGATATTATTATTACATTATGATTCTCTTTTGTTGATGAATTACTAGTATCATGGCTAATTGTTGTTTTATTTTTCAATCCAAAGACTAAGGATATTGAACCAGAAGAAAATGATTGTCCGATTGTACTGCTAAAACTGAAAGTTCATCGACTTTGAAAGATCATAATTGAAATAATGTTATTGATTCTCCCAATCAATGTTGGCCTTCAATATCAGATTTTTTAACATGTACCCCTAAAATCTATTAAGTCTTTGAGCCTCCCACTTTCTTCTAGTTCCTCATCCCCAGTTGAATTTTTAGGAATTTTCAAGTCATCCCAACTCAGCAAGCTGCAAGCGAAAATAATTTTGATTTTGCGTGATATAATAGTGTAATTGCATGTCACGCCCCGAATTTTGAATAACAAATTCAAATCCGAAACATGAATTAAACAACTTAATCAAATAAACGTTCTGAATTTTTTTCATAAACAACCACACCACACGCCACTCAAATTTCCAAATCTTGAAAACCTCGAGTTAATTATTACAACTCACTCATACAAGGTAAATTTGTAAAGCTCAAACTGAGCATAACAAACCTCACAAAAGAAGGAATTAAAGTAAGTGCTGCCCCCCTTAACCAGCTCGGTCTCCGTCCCGATTATCCTGACTTGCAGGATTATCCGCTACACCGTTTGAATAGTGTACCGGGATTGCAACAACACAAAACCCGGTAAGCTTTTGACAGCCCGTTGAGTAAAAAGAAATGAACGGTTGATTTATTATAACACAATACTTTTAACTCAAGTAACAACCAAAAATCTCAACATCTACAAGGAAACATCAACCAACTCACGGAAATCCACAAAGAATACATTTCCAAAATCCTCTAACCACAATATCACCACTCTGGTCCTACAATTACTCAACCCCATATATCACCACTTTGGTCCATCCCAACAACACGTTAGAGCTCTAACTATATCGCTACCTGTCGCCTTGGCCTAGGTTCAAGTAATACGACATATCACCAGGTTAACTTAATAACCCTCGAACTTTGGGCTCCCAGCCCTCAGAACGATATACTCCGGTTAATAATAAACCGTCGAACTTCGGACATCCCCGTCCTCAGAACACAAACACTCCGGTTATCCTTAACCGTCGAACTTCGGACACCCCTGTCCTCAGAACCCTACATTCTCCACCTCTATACATCCCACAATGTCAACCATGAATATCAACATGAACTCATCAATCATGATCATCGCATATAAATATGGTAAGTCACATCTCAATCCATAATAATTAAATCATCACAATTCCACACTCTTCAATGTCACACCATTCCACATATAATCACGTAAATATATATATACGTAATCACCCACTCAGGAATGACCACTAATACCAACTATAGTTCACACAAGAAAATCGTGAAATTCATTTTGTATAATTAAAATCGTTTTACTTACCTATGGAACGTAGTTGATCAAGTCCATATGATTTAAAACAAATATTTATTCCATAAATATTTTCACACAATTACGACAAAAATAAAGTAATTAAGAGTACTCGGTTCGTAATATGAATCACGTGAGTTTTACTCACCTCGAAATTCCCGCTGCGTCTTCAATTCAACACAATACACACCGAAACCGCTCACCGAAGGAAGACCGTCAATCACCTAATCAAACATGACATTGACTTAGCCAACAACTCATAAGTAAATTAAACGATGATCCAACGGTCGGATCGAAATTAAACGATGATCCAACGGTCGGATCCTCACAGATTGCCCTTAGGATCATCCTCCTAAATTATCACGAAGATCCAACGGTCTGATCTTCCTGAATCGTCCTTACTAACATCTCCACGAATTTATACGAAAATCCGACAGACGGATTCTCACGAATCGCCTTCCTAATCACTGTTTTAGTAATTATACGGAGATCCAACGGTCGGATCTTCGCCCATGACCACACAAAGCCACTGGGACAGTCATATGATCAACATATCCAAACTACAAGTCCATCGGACGGTCCTAACTTCACAGATCACAAATCGAACGATCGAAATCGATCGAAACGTAAAGATTCATAACTTAATCATACGATATCCAAAAATTGCGTATAATATATCGACAAGATCGTATTGAAATGTAGAATCTAAAAATGTACAGGAATCATATTTTTGACCCCCGGAGGTGGCCGGAAAGGGCCGCCAGAGTTAGTGGCAGAGCCGCCGCCGACCTCCACCAATGGTGTCGGGGCCGGGCTGCTCCTCTTGATCTTAACATGCTTATCAAAAAACTCTAAAGGCATGATAGCAAAAAACATCTGGAGGGGATCGAAATCTACCTTAGAAGCTAAGGTGGCCGGAAAAATTCCAGAATCCGGCAGGTGCTCCGATCCACGTAAAAACTTCAACAACTCGCTTCGATTCCTTCTGGATATTTGTTCAGCAACTCAAGGTGAGTTCACCAGTTCAAGAATCACACGAAACGATGGTCTACAGCTAGAGATATCGGGATCGATAGCTCGGTTTCGATTTTGATCGGGGCTGGCTTCCAGCCGCCACCACGCGCAGCGCCGCTGTACAAGGACACTTCTGGGGGCTTCAGGAGGTTGAGGCGAGCTCGTGGATGGAGTTTGGCGAGGAGTGGTGACCGGTAGCTTGAGATATCAAGCTTGGAACCAAAACGAGGTAAACCGGCCTCGTGCTCCACCGCCGTGTACGGCTCACGAGACGGCGAAAGGATACCACCGGCAACTGCGCAAGGAAGAGGCGAAGCTATAGGAAGTGTGTCACGCCCCGAATTTTGAATAACAAATTCAAATCCGAAACATGAATTAAAACAATTTAATCAAATAAACGTTCTGAAATTTTTTCTTCACAACCAACATACCACACGCCACTCGAATATAAATTCTCAAAAACCTCGAGTTAATTATTACAACTCACTCTTACAAGGTAAAATTGTAAAGCTCTAAATGAGCACAACAAACCTCACAATAAAATGCTGTCGCTCAAATAACACTACTCTAAGCAGCTCGATCACCGTCCTGGTTCTCCTGACCTGTAGGATTATCCGCTACACTGTTTGAATAGTGTACCGGGATTGCAACAACACAAAACCCGGTAAGCTTTTGACAGCCCGTATGAGTAAAAAGAAATGAACGATTGATTTATTATAACACAATACTTTTAACTCAAGTAACAACCAACAATCTCAACATCTACAAGGAAACATCAAACAACACACGGAAATCCACAAGGAATACATTTCCACAATCCTCTAACCACAATATCACCACTTTGGTCCTACAATCACTCAACCCCCTATATCACCACTTTGGTCCATCCCAACAACACGTTAGAGCTCTAACTACATCGTTACCTGTCACCTCGGCCAAGGTTTAAGTAAACGATATACATCTCGATTATTATTTAACCGGCGGTCTTCAGACTTTTCCCCTGTCCTCAGAGCACTACATCTCGGTTATTATTTAACCGGCGGTCTTCGGACTTTTCCCTTGTCCTCAGAGCACTACATTCTCCACCTCTATACATCCCACAATGTCAACCATGAATATCAACATGAACTCATCAATCATCATCATCACATATAAATATGGTAAGTCACATCTCAATCCATAATATTTAAATCCTCACAATTCCACACTCTTCAATGTCACACCATGTAATACCCGCAATTTTCATTTTTGCCTCGTGAAATTGTACGAAATGAATAAAGGCACGAATATTGCTCGAATAAATTCATTCTTTTGAATTATCGAAGTTTCGAAATATTCGTTTTAACAAAAAGCTCGAAACTATTCGATTCAAGAAAAATCGACTTTTTATACTTACGGAATTTGGGAAAACTTCCTTCATGAAAGTTGTAGAGCTCGTCGATACGATCACGTGCATATGCGGAACGCAAAAATCGGAGTTCGTATGAATTAGTTATGATTTTTTGAAAACGTTTCCAATTTAGTATAAATCTTCCATTTTCGGAAATTTCCGAAAATAGTTTCAGAATTTACAAAAATAGAAAAAAGTTGCTGCAGCCCTCGTCCCCGCCGGAAATCGCCTCCGATTTTCGTTAGGCCATATCTTCCTCCTCCGGCCACCAATCCTCACCAAACTTCTTCCATTGGCTTCGTATGGTCCTTGCGCACCTGTCTGTGGAATCCTTGCACGACGGCGCGGCCTGTAGCGGCGGCGGAAAGCTTGGTCCGATTTGAGTTCGATTTTGAGTCAACGCCGATATCTCGAGTTCTAGGCCACCAATCTTCAAGATTCTTGGACTGGTGAACTCAGATTAAGGATCTGAACAAATTTCATGAAGGGATCGAAGCGAGTTGTTGAAGTTTTTACGTTGAATGGAGCTCTCACCGGATTCTGGAAAATTTCCGGCAAAGCCGTGTGTTCTAGGTAATTTCCGACCACTTCCTTTCGTTTTCAGACTTCATGCTAGTTAGGAAAATGGTTAGGCTTGTTGAGATGAAGAGGAGCAGCCTGGCCCCGACACCATTGGCGGTGGTCGGCGGCGGCTCTGCCCCTAACTCCGGCGGCCCTTTCCGGCCACCTCCGGGGGTCAAAAATATAGTTTCTGTACATTTTTAGATTCTACATTTCAATACAATCATTTCGACATATTATACGCAATTTTTGGATATCGTATGATTAAGTTATGAATTTTACGATTTCGATCGATTTCAATCGTTTGATTTGTGATCTGTGGAGATCGGACCGTCCGATGGACTTGTAGTTTTGATATGATGATCGTATGACTGTCCCAGTGACTTTGTGTGGTCATGGGCGAAGATCCGACCGTTGGATCTTCGTATATTTGTAAAAAGATGATTCGGAATGCGATTTGTGAGAATCCGACCGTCGGATTTTAGTATAAATTCGTAGAGATGTTGGTAAGGACGATTCAGGAAGATCTGACCGTTTGATCTTCGTGATGATTTTTGGAGGATGATCCTAAAGGCGATCTGTGAAGATCCGACCGTTGGATCATCGTTTAATTTCGATCCGACCATTGGATCATCGTTTAATTTATTTATGAGTTGTTGGCTAAGTTAAGATCGTATTGGATTAGGTGATCGACGGGATGATTTGGCGGACGATTCGTAAAATCGTGGTTATGCTGTTAAGAAGACGCAGCTGGATTAGAGGTGAGTAAACCTCACGTGGTTCATATTACGAACCGAATAATTTTAATTACTTTATTTTGTCGTAATTGTGTGAAAATATTTATGGAATAAATATTTGTTTTAAAATCATATGGACTTGATCGACTACGGTCCATAGGTAAGTAAAACGATTTTAATTATACAAAATGAATTTCACAATTTTCTTGTGTGGACTATAGTTGGTATTAGTGGTCATTCCTGAGTGAGTGATTACGTATATATATATTTACGTGATTATAAGTGGAATGGTGTGACATTGAAGAGTGTGGAATTGTGATGATTTAATTATTATGGTTTGAGATGTGACTTACCATATTTATATGTGATGATCATGATTGATGAGTTCATGTTGATATTCATGGTTGACATTGTGGGATGTATAGAGGTGGAGAATGTAGGGTTCTGAGGACAGGGGTGTCCGAAGATCGACGGTTAAGGATAACCGGAGTGTTTGTGTTCTGAGGACAGGGGTGTCCGAAGATCGACGGTTAAGGATAACCGGAGTGTTTGTGTTCTGAGGACAGGGGTGTCCAAAGATCGACGGTTAAGGATAACCGGAATGTTTGTGTTCTGAGGACAGGGATGTCCGAAGATCGACGGTTTATTATTAACCGAAGTATATTGTTCTGAGGGCCGGGAGCCCAAAGATCGAGGGTTATTAAGTTAACCTGGTAATATATCGTTTACTTGAACCTTGGCCGAGGTGACAGGTAACGATGCAGTTAGAGCTCTAACGTGTTATAAGATGGGACCAAAGTGGTGATAGTGTTGTGAGATAGGACCAAAGTGGCGATAGTGTTGTGTGATAGGACCCAAGTGGTGATATTTGATTTGGTTTGACGTTTGCGTCGTGGATGTTGAGATTGTTGGTTGTGTACTTGAGTTAAAGGAATTGTAATTTAATAAATCAACAGTTCATTCTTGTTTACTCATACGAGCTGTCAAAAGCTTACCGGGTTTGGTGTTGTTGCAATCCCGGTACACTATTCAAATTGTGTAGCGGGTAATCCTGCAGGTTAGGAGAATCAGGGCAGTGATCGTGCGGGTTAGAGTATTTGTTATAGATTCACAGCAATTGTAATAGTGAGGTGAGTTAAGCTCATTTGAGCCTTACAATTTGATTGGGTGAGAGTGTGCTGTAATAAATAACTTGAGGATTTGGTTTATTGTAATATTGAGAGGTGTGAAGTGTGGTTGCTTGTGAGAAAAAAAAAAATTCAGGACGTTATTTGTAGTTGTTTAATTCATGTTTCGGATTTGAATTTGTCATTCAAAATTCGGGGCGTGACAGTTTGGTATCAGAGCGTAAGGTACATATTTGGTGATATGTCAATACTTACCGAGTGATGGCCCGTCTGCAGCGGACCCCCATCGTGTGCTCCGCGGTATTGGCAATGTCATTGGGTATGTGTGAGTGTTAGGAGTTGTTTAGGCCGCTAAGTCATATTAGGAACGTGAATACCTTCCCTGTAGTATTGACTTGGTTAATAGGGACTTGTATTTGACTTATACTGTGTTTTAAGTGTTATACATATATTAACCAAGCATACTATACTTCTTAGGTGATGGACATTCAGAGGGGTAGTCCTTAGAACCGTACAGTTGTCTGGTAGATTCTTATTAGAGTAAGTTTAGTTTCCGCGAGTTGCAATCTTCGAGGAATGGAAACCTCCAGATTTAACTCTGATGAGTCGGTGAGGATTGTTTATGGAAATGAGGTTCTTTTGTATGTTGAAGTGTTTGGGTTAAAGGCATGGTGTTGACCTATACACATATCTATTGTGGATACAAGTATTAATTGATAGAAATCTTGCCTTTTTGAGTTGGATTTGCAGATGTATTTGGGTGGAATATACGTACAGAGGGGTAGATATCTTGTTTTGTAACGAGATGTCTTAGTGGAGTTTTGGTAATTGGCATGTGTTATGCGTTTAAAGTGACTTTGAGGCAGCTATGCTGACCTTATGAGAGATTGAATTCTTTGTGTAAATTGAGAAGGTGGTGTGGTGATAGTGTGTAGCGATGTAGCATGCAAAATTGTTGCTATGGTGATTCACTGTAATGTTGTTTGTGTAGTGAAATGTTTTTTGTGGCAGCCTTAGTGGCAGTGCCTTTTGTAACAGCTTTTGTAGCAGTGCTTGTGTAGTGCTTTGGTAGCAGCTTTTATGACAGTACTTGTAGTGCTTGTTTGGCAGTGCTTGGTGGTAGTTTGTGTGACAAAGATTTGTGTGGGGGCTAGTTAAAGTTATACTTTATTGATTTTGTTCTAAGGTGGTAGGAGACCTGTTGAGCAGTTGATACTACTTAACTATCTAGGCTGAATGTTTCGCTTTTGCATGACGTAACCATTTGATAGAACTCACTTTGGTTAGAGTGTTAGCCATTGAACATGATTCTTGACTCTGTGGTTTGGAAAGAGATTGTTGTAATTTTTTTTAGTGTAGTGATGTAATTTGGAGATACTTAGTTTACCTATAAGGAGGGTAGTAGAGTTTATTATCGATGTGAGGTAAAGTATGGTACCTGTAGCAATAGCATCTATGGTGTGTGCTGGAGATTCTAAGAAAAGAAAAGTTGTATGCAAAGCTTGGGAAGTGTTTAGCTTTATTAATCCTTGATTTTAGCTAGACCTTTGTGTGACTTGATTTACAGTTGCGTTTTGAGAATGATTGTTGGGGATATATCTCTATGATAGATTTTGTGTATGGTTTGACATATGGAAAGATTTATACGACCTTGTGATAGGGTTGATTGTGAAGAGACATTGTGTCGACATATGAGCTGAGGTGATAATGTTGTTTTGCAACCTTAGGAGTGCTAGTGTTGTATTATCAATGCATTGGAACAGATGTTGTGAGAATAGGATTTTGAACGGTGGTATAGTCAGGGTGAGATATTAGGTGCTTTACCAGTATTGATTGGTGAATCAAGGTATGTCTTACGTAGGGGTGGAGACTAATCTAGAAAGCTTCAAGGAATTACTAGAAGTACGAGTGCAGCAGAGCTGGCTAAGGTTTTGAAAGAGCAATGGGTGACCAAGGTTCGATCCTTGGTGTCGTTGTTGGTTGTTTTTAAAGAAAAGACTACCACATACATTCAGTCTTATTGATTCAGTTACTTTACAAAAAAAAAAAAGGGACTACACTATACTAAGCCAAGTCAGCAGCTCCGGAAGGGTTGAGGCTAAGCTCAAGAGAAACGCGAGAACCACCGTTGTAACCGCCCGAGCCACCGAAATAGTAATCATATGCGCTACCTTCCTCGGAAGTAGTCTTCGGGTTACCAAGGACGTCCTCACCGTGCACGGGGAACAGAGGAAGAGTTTCAATCTCCTGGTGATCTTCTCCTCGTTGTTCCATGGAAGTTTGTTCTTCATTCCTGCCAAAGAAAGTAGTACTAGTACTAGTAGTGAAGGGTGAGGAGAAATATGGGTCAACACTGCAGCCGACCCATGACCCAAAATTTATATCAATGGATCCACCAGTACCAGTAGAACTAGTGGACCCAAAATTTATATCGATGGATCCACCAGTACTAGTAGAACTAGTCCCCATGGGCACATGAGCAGCCTGATTGAACCTCTTCATCTGCTTCTCTCGAGCCTTGAGGTTCTGGAACCAATAAAAGACGTTCTTGCCCTCAATCTGTCCATACTGTTTCAGCTGGAGACAAATCTCTTGAATATGCTCTGTAGTTGGGTGGTTGACTCCCTTGTCATAGTAAAGCTCCTTGAGGATTCTTAGCTGATCTGTAGTAGGAACCCACCTGGTACTGCTTCGCCTGAAATGCATGTTGGCACTACTCCCGGCTGCTTTATTGCTTCCTTTATCCTCGATTTGTTGCTGGATTTGTGGTTCCAGAGGTTGCTGGATTTGTGACTCCATTAGTTGTTGGGTTTGTAGTTCCATTAGTTGCAGAGTTCGTGGTTCCATGGTGATGGGTTGAGAAGAAGTGAAAATTGAAGAATGGCGTTGTTGAGTGTTTGAAGGAGATTGTTGTTAGAAGGATTGAAGTTGATGAAGTGGTGTTGGAGATCTGAGTTTCTCAGATGAAAGAAAGGATTTGAGTTTTTCTCAGATGAAAGAAAGGATTTGAGTTTCGAAGGGAAGAAGAGATTGAGAGAGAAAGGCTAAAACTCTGAAGAATTTTCTTTTCCTTTGGAGTGAACAGTCGTTTCCTCAGAATGCACCTATTTATAGAACAAGGTGAGCAGATCTCCACCGTCGGATGGACGATCTCAGAGATTCAATCTACGCGTTGGATTAAAGTCGCCCGAAAACACGGAAAAGCTGTTGGCGCGTGGAGAGCGCGTAAGGGGACCGAGCGAATCTCGAGACGCTGTGGCAGACAGCTTTAGCCGAAAGTAAATCTGATTTCCATAAATCACGGAAAGGGTAAGCCGTGGCAGGTGGGCCGTACATGGGCTTGTCCCGGATCAATGCCCTCACTGTAGCTGTGGGTGGAGGCCCGTTGAGCTGAATTTCTGAAATAGTTTGGTGAAATTCATGGGCCGGATTTTCTGCAACAGTTTTGGGTATTTTGGGCCGGATTGCTGAAACGGTTGGGTTTAAATAAAAGGAGTTGCATGGATAACAACGAGAGCAGTTTACGCTCGAGTGATTGAGAGCGGAATCCTTGTACTAGAGGTCCGAGGTTCGAACCTCGCCTCTCGTTTTTTTTTATTATGTTCGTATAAGACATAATAAATATAACATTTGTACATATTATAATAAGGACAGCTTGTGCTCCAGTGGTTAGGAGCTGAGCTTTCGTGCAGCAGGTTAGGGTTTCGAACCTTGCCTCTCTTTATATTTTATTTATGTCGCTTATGACATAATAAATATAACACGTGAGCATATATTAATGAAAGCAGCTCTTGCTTCAGTGGTTTGGAGCAAAGCCTTGGTGTATAGGGTCGGGAGTTCGAACCTTACCTCTTACATTTATTTTTTGGAGCTTGTATATGCTCAGTATGTGGACGTATTTTTATACGTAGAGCCGTAGCTTAGTAGATTTCTACAGTTTTGGTAAAGATGGAGATAGTATAGTCAAGCGTGCTAGTTGAAGTAGAAAATTTGGTGATCAAGTTTGGTGCTTGGTTAGTATTCTGTATAAATTATAGAAAACTTTAATCGGGAGAAATGGACTCACGATTAAATTTCGGGACGAAATTTCTTTAAGGAGGGTAGATTGTAATACCCGCAATTTTCATTTTCGCCTCGTGAAATTGTACGAAATGAATAAAGGCACGAATATTGCTCGAATAAATTCATTCTTTTGAATTATCGAAGTTTCGAAATATTCGTTTTAACAAAAAGCTCGAAACTATTCGATTCAAGAAAAATCGACTTTTTATACTTACGGAATTTGGGAAAACTTCCTTCATGAAAGTTGTAGAGCTCGTCGATACGATCACGTGCATATGCGGAACGCAAAAATCGGAGTTCGTATGAATTAGTTATGATTTTTTGAAAACGTTTCCAATTTAGTATAAATCTTCCATTTTCGGAAATTTCCGAAAATAGTTTCAGAATTTACAAAAATAGAAAAAAGCTGCTGCAGCCCTCGTCCCCGCCGGAAATCGCCTCCGATTTTCGTTTGGCCATATCTTCCTCCTCCGGCCACCAATCCTCACCAAACTTCTTCCATTGGCTTCGTATGGTCCTTGCGCACCTGTCTGTGGAAGCCTTGCACGACGGCGCGGCCTGTAGCGGCGGCGGCAAGCTTGGTCCGATTTGAGTTCGATTTTGAGTCAACGCCGATATCTCGAGTTCTAGGCCACCAATCTTCAAGATTCTTGGACTGGTGAACTCAGATTAAGGATCTGAACAAATTTCATGAAGGGATCGAAGCGAGTTGTTGAAGTTTTTACGTTGAACGGAGCTCTCACCGGATTCTGGAAAATTTCCGGCAAAACCGTGTGTTCTAGGTAATTTCCGACCACTTCCTTTCGTTTTCAGACTTCATGCTAGTTAGGAAAATGGTTAGGCTTGTTGAGATGAAGAGGAGCAGCCTGGCCCCGACACCATTGGCGGTGGTCGGCGGCGGCTCTGCCCCTAACTCCGGCGGCCCTTTCCGGCCACCTCCGGGGGTCAAAAATATAGTTTCTGTACATTTTTAGATTCTACATTTCAATACAATCATTTCGACATATTATACGCAATTTTTGGATATCGTATGATTAAGTTATGAATTTTACGATTTCGATCGATTTCAATCGTTCGAATTGTGATCTGTGGAGATCGGACCGTCCGATGGACTTGTAGTTTTGATATGATGATCGTATGACTGTCCCAGTGACTTTGTGTGGTCATGGGCGAAGATCCGACCCTGAGAGTGTGCTGTAATAAAAAGATGATTCGGAATGCGATTTGTGAGAATCCGACCGTCGGATTTTCGTATATATTCGTAGAGATGTTGGTAAGGATGATTCAGGAAGATCTGACCGTTTGATCTTCGTGATGATTTTTGGAGGATGATCCTAAAGGCGATCTGTGAAGATCCGACCGTTGGATCATCGTTTAATTTCGATCCGACCATTGGATCATCGTTTAATTTATTTATGAGTTGTTGGCTAAGTTAAGATCGTATTGGATTAGGTGATCGACGAGATGATTTGGCGGACGATTCGTAAAATCGTGGTTATGCTGTTAAGAAGACGCAGCTGGATTAGAGGTGAGTAAACCTCACGTGGTTCATATTACGAACCGAATAATTTTAATTACTTTATTTTGTCGTAATTGTGTGAAAATATTTATGGAATAAATATTTGTTTTAAAATCATATGGACTTGATCGACTACGGTCCATAGGTAAGTAAAACGATTTTAATTATACAAAATGAATTTCACAATTTTCTTGTGTGGACTATAGTTGGTATTAGTGGTCATTCCTGAGTGAGTGATTACGTATATATATATTTACGTGATTATAAGTGGAATGGTGTGACATTGAAGAGTGTGGAATTGTGATGATTTAATTATTATGGTTTGAGATGTGACTTACCATATTTATATGTGATGATCATGATTGATGAGTTCATGTTGATATTCATGGTTGACATTGTGGGATGTATAGAGGTGGAGAATGTAGGGTTCTGAGGACAGGGGTGTCCGAAGATCGACGGTTAAGGATAACCGGAGTGTTTGTGTTCTGAGGACAGGGGTGTCCGAAGATCGACGGTTAAGGATAACCGGAGTGTTTGTGTTCTGAGGACAGGGGTGTCCAAAGATCGACGGTTAAGGATAACCGGAGTGTTTGTGTTCTGAGGACAGGGATGTCCGAAGATCGACGGTTTATTATTAACCGAAGTATATTGTTCTGAGGGCCGGGAGCCCAAAGATCGAGGGTTATTAAGTTAACCTGGTAATATATCGTTTACTTGAACCTTGGCCGAGGTGACAGGTAACGATGCAGTTAGAGCTCTAACGTGTTATAAGATGGGACCAAAGTGGTGATAGTGTTGTGAGATAGGACCAAAGTGGCGATAGTGTTGTGTGATAGGACCCTAGTGGTGATATTTGATTTGGTTTGACGTTTGCGTCGTGGATGTTGAGATTGTTGGTTGTGTACTTGAGTTAAAGGAATTGTAATTTAATAAATCAACAGTTCATTCTTGTTTACTCATACGAGCTGTCAAAAGCTTACCGGGTTTGGTGTTGTTGCAATCCCGGTACACTATTCAAATTGTGTAGCGGGTAATCCTGCAGGTTAGGAGAATCAGGGCAGTGATCGTGCGGGTTAGAGTATTTGTTATAGATTCACAGCAATTGTAATAGTGAGGTGAGTTAAGCTCATTTGAGCCTTACAATTTGATTGGGTGAGAGTGTGCTGTAATAAATAACTTGAGGATTTGGTTTATTGTAATATTGAGAGGTGTGAAGTGTGGTTGCTTGTGAGAAAAAAAAAAATTCAGGACGTTATTTGTAGTTGTTTAATTCATGTTTCGGATTTGAATTTGTCATTCAAAATTCGGGGCGTGACACACCATTCCACGTATAATCACGTAAATATATCTATACGTAATCACCCACTCAGGAATGACCACTAATACCAACTATAGTTCACACAAGAAAATCGTGAAATTCATTTTGTATAATTAAAATCATTTTACTTACCTATGGACCGTAGTTGATCAAGTCCATATGATTTAAAACAAGTATTTATTCCATAAATATTTTCACGCAATTACAACAAAAAATAAAGTAATTAAAAGTATTCGGTTCGTAATATGAACCATGTGAGTTTTACTCACCTCTAAATTCCTGCTGCGTCTTCTTAACAGCTCAAAACACAATTTCACGAATCGTCCGCCAAATCAAACCGTCGATCACCTAATCAAACATGACCTTAACTTAGCCAATAACTCAAAAACATACTCAAACGACAATCCAACGGTCGGATCGAAATTAAACGATGATGTCAGATTCTCACGGATCGCCTTTAGGATCATCCTCCAACAATCATCACAAAGATCTGACGGTCAGATCTTCCTGTATCGTCCTTACTAACATCTCCGCTAATTTATACGAAAATCCAACGGTCGGATTCTCACGAATCACCTTCCGAATCATCTTTATACAATTATACGAAGATCGAACGGTCGGATCTTCGCCCATGACCACACAAGGTCACTGGGACAGTCATACTATCAACATAACAAAACTACAAGTCCATCGGACGGTCTGATCTTCACAGATCACAAATCGAACGATCGAAATCGATCGAAATTGTAAAATTCATAACTTAATCATACGATATCCAAAAATTGCGTATAATATATCGACAAGATCGTATTGAAATGTAGAATCTAAAAATGTACAGAAACCATATTTTTGACCCCCGGAGGTGGCCGGAAAGGGCCGCCGGAGTTAGGGGCAGAGCCGCCGCCGACCACCGCCAATGATGTCGGGGCCAGGCTGCTCCTCTTTATCTCAACAAGCCTAACCACTTTCCTAACTAGCATGAAGTCTGAAAACGAAAGGAAGTGGTCGGAAATTACCTAGAACAGTTGGGTTTGGTCGGAAAATTTCCAGCAACCGGCGAAGAATTGCAGAAACCGGCGAGGCTTGAATTCGACGTAAAAACTTCAACTATACGCTTCGATACCTTGTGGATAATTGTTCAAAACTTCAAGGCGAACTCACTGGTTCAAGAATCACAGAAAAAGGTTATCTGTAACTCGAGATATATCGATCGAAGGGTTGATTTTCGATCAAAAACCGATCGAGCTCCGACGAACGTGAAATCGATCTATCCAGGTCCGATCCTTCCTGGTGCTTGATCATCAAGTCGAGGCGAGTCCAATGAGACAAGAATAACGAGAATTGATGCCCTGTAGCGTGAGATATCTCTATTGGAACCAAAACGGGGTTTAAACAAACCGGCTCTCCGCCGCCGCTGCCGGCCGTTCCAGGGTGTAAGGCTGCCACTGGCAGCTGCGCAAGGAAGAGACGAAGATGTGGAATGTGGTCTGAGGCCTTGAGGTGACCTGAGGAGAGAAAAAGAGCTTGGAGAGCCTCTGCTCTGTTTTGAGTTCGTCTCGGTCGAGAGAGAGAGAAATAAAAACAAATTTTCTTTCTTTTCTTCTGGAGCTGGTACACCACCATCTATCAACATGTAGAGTATAAAACAACTAGTGTCGCACTACCTCTCTTAATGCTTGAAACACAAAGAGCACGCCTCAATTTTTTTTTTAAACAAAGTAATTGCCACTAAAAATTTGTGATAAAACCAGAAAATTCAATACTTAGTAAGTGGAAGATGAGGTTATTACAAAGTGATTTGGTGTTGATTGTTGACCGGTGGAGAGAGAGAGAGCTCGGACAACTTTGCTCTGTTTTGGTTTCGTTTCGGCCGAGAGAGAGAGAATGATTTCGGATGAGAGAGAAATGGTTTCGGACAAGAGAAAGTTATGTTCTGTTTCTTCAATTATGCTCTGGTGTGGTCAATGACAAAAGCCGGGGAACATCGAATTATGGGTAATCATGAAAGGTAAAGCATTGCAATCATGAAAAGTAAAACACTGCAATTATGTAAAGTAAAGCACCGGTAATCATGGATAATCATGTTTTGCTTTGATTAAAAATCGCGGTTATTACATTGCAATTACAAAGTCTGAGTTAAAAATGTAACATTACACTCAATATGATATAATAGCGTAAAATATGATTTCGCCTCTTAGTTTTGCCTGAAATAATAGTGTAATTACACATAGTGTAAAACTAAATATTGAGTGTAATTACACTGCATAGACCCATTGTTAAATATAGAGATTTATGGTATAATTGCCTTGATATTTTCCTCTCCAAACTGGAGGATATATATAGAGGTACAAATTTCCTAGAGCTAAGTGTGAATACAATAAGTCAAGAACTACGGCTACATTAATTACACAAGGTGTGCTGCTGCAGCCATAATCTTCATGTCAAGATTTGCTGCCGCCGCCTTAATCTGCATGTTCACATCAACAACATGACTTACAAGTTAACACTCCCCCTCAAGTTGGGGCATAAACATCACGAAGACCCAACTTGCCAAGTGAGTCATGGAACAACTTGCTAGATACAACTTTGGTAAGTATATCTGCTAATTGCTCCTCGGTTGGAACAAAAGGAAAGGAGATTAACTTTGCATCCAACTTTTCCTTAATGAAGTGTCGATCAACTTCCACATGTTTTGTTCGGTCATGTTGTATAGGATTATGTGAGATGTCAATAGCTACTTTGTTATCACAGAACAATTGCATTGCTGACTTAGGCTTAACACCCAAATCTCGTAGTAAATTTCGTAGCCACAGAAGTTCACACACTCCATGTGCCATACCTCTATATTCAGCTTCAGCACTTAATCTTGCAACGACCTTTTGCTTCTTACTTCTCCATGTAACAAGGTTTCCTCCCACAAAGGTGAAGTACCCAGATGTAGACTTTCTGTCTGTGATAGAACCAGCCCAATCTGCATCAGTATACCCACTAACATCTAGGTGTTGATATTTAGAAAACATTAAACCTTTTCCTGGTGCTGACTTCAAGTACCTCAAGATTCTTACTACTGCCTCCATATGCCTTTCACTTGGATTGTGCATAAATTGACTCACAACACTAACTGCATAAGCAACATCAGGTCTAGTGTGTGACAAATAAATCAGACGTCCCACTAACCTCTGGTATCTTGGTTTGTCAGTTGGAGGCTGATCAGGATATTCTGCTAGTTTGTGATTTTGCTCGATTGGAGTGTCAATCGGAGAACAATCCAACATGCCTGTCTCTGCCAAGAGATCTAACACATACTTTCTCTGACATAGGAAGATGCCATCTCTCCCCCTAGCTACTTCAATCTCCAAGAAGTACTTCAAGTCTCCCAAATTCTTCATCTCAAACTCAGAAGCCAACTTCTTCTGAAGACTTCCAATTTCTACCAAGTCATCCCCTGTTATTACCATATCATCCACATATATAATAAGCACAGTTACCTTCCCTTTCTGGTGCTTTAAGAATAAGGTGTGGTCTGAATTGCTCTGCTTGTATCTCTCATGGACTGAGTGAATCTGCCAAACCATGCCCGGGGTGACTGTTTAAGTCCATAAAGGGATTTCTTCAATCTGCAAACAACATCACCATGTGTATTTGATGTATACCCAGGAGGAAGACTCATGTACACTTCCTCAGTTAACTCCCCATGAAGAAATGCATTTTTTACATCAAATTGATGAAGTGGCCAATTCAGATTGGCAGCAAGGGACAACAATACCCGAACAATATTCATCTTGGCTACTGGAGCAAAAGTCTCATCATAGTCAATCCCATATGTTTGAGTGAATCCCTTAGCCACCAACCTAGCCTTATACCTACTTACTGTGCCATCTGCATTATGTTTCACAGTAAAAATCCATCTACACCCAACAATCTTTTTACCACGAGGAAGTGGTACAAGTTCCCAGGTGTGATTCTTTTCTAACGCCTCCATTTCTTCCTCCATTGCCTTGGCCCACATTGGATCTCCCAAAGCTTCCTGCACTTTGTTAGGAACAGATACAGAGGATATTTGATTCACAAATGATGCATAAGGTTTAGATCGATAACCTATGGTGTGACACAAAGTTAGATACTGGATATTTGGCTTTAGCAGTTATGGAAGGTTCATACCTTTTTGCTGGTTGACCACGGGTAGTTCTACTAGGTAATACATATGTAGAAGAGACTGACTCTACAGGGTTACTAGATGAAGATACTGGACATACCTGAGATGGAGCTTATTGACCAGAAAGTTCGGCATCAAGGGGTGAAGTATCAGATGAGGGGGAAGCCGGAATAGAGTTTTCTTCAGCTTCAGAAATCGGCTGGTCAAAAATATCCTTTGACTGGTCGAGTACATTTCTGTCTATTTCGCTGGTTTCCTCGTTCAACTGGTCGACTCCCCCTATCGACTGGTCGATTTGGGCAATGTGACTAGTTGATTCCGGGATGTCAATACTCTCTTCTTCTGCGTCTTTATTCTTCTTCAACTCTCCACCAACAAACATCTCTTCAAAAAACTTATTCTCCCCCTGAAGAGAGGTGTTGTTGGGGGAGAAATAACACATATCTTCATAAAATGACACGTCCATGGTAACATAGAACTTTCGTGTAGGTGGGTGATAGCACTTATAGCCTTTCTGATGAGAACCATAACCTACAAAGACGCATTTGAGAGCTCGGGCATCTAACTTTGACCTCTGATTTTTGGGAATGTGGACAAAGGCAACACAACCAAAGACACGAGCAGGAAGATTATGGAAGGAAGGAATAGAGACATGGGTTGACAGGATTGCAAAGGGAATGCGCCCCTGAAGAACACTGGAAGGAAGACGATTAATAAGATGTGAGGCAGTTTGAACTGCTTCACCCCAAAGATACTTGGGCATATGAGCACCAAATAGCAATGCTCTTGCTATGTCTAGGAGATGACGATTTTTACGCTCAGACACACCATTTTGTTCAGGTGTTTGGGGACAAGTGGTTTGATGGATTATACCTTTTTCTTGGAAATATTCCTGAAAATCATGATTAACAAACTCCCCTCCATTGTCAGAACGAAAAACTTTGATATGACCATTGAACTGTGTTTGAATCAATTTTTCAAAGGCTTGAAAAGCAGAAAACACAACATCCTTAGACTTAAGCAATGCTACCCATGATAATCGAGTGCAATCATCAATAAATAAGACAAAATAACGCATTCCAGAAACAGTGGGTTCTCGAGAAGGTCCCCACACATCAGAGTGAATAATCTCAAAAGGCTTAGAACTTTTATTAGAAAGACTTAATGGATAGTTGACTCTATGGCTTTTCGCCAAAACACAAGTTTCACAATGTAAGGTCGACTCATCAATGCCAACAAATAAAGAGGGCATAGTTTTACGCATTACACTGAATGAAGGATGCCCTAAGCGTCTGTGCCATAACCAGATTTCATTGAGCTCTTTAGAAGCCATTGTCAAAGCAACTGGGACATTCTTCCTTGGCCTCTCCCCGGCATAAGCTTGATCCAGATGAAACAGTCTTCACCTCATATACCCTTTGCCAATAACTTCCCTGGTCAGAAGATCCTGAAACACCACATACATGGGATAAAATGTCACAGAGCACAAGGATTGAGTATTCAGTTGGGGAACTGAGATTAGGTGGTGAGACAAGTCTGGCACATACAACACATCATGCAATACTAAGGTAGGTGTGACTCGTATGGACCCAATACCTAGGACTGGAAATGATTCACCATTGGCATTTGTAACATATGACACATTAGGGGTGGATAAGGTAAGGAAATACTTCCTATCATAGGTCATATGATCTGAAGCACCAGAATCAATAATCCAAGTATCTGAACCAACAAAGTTAGAAACTTTTAAAGCCATACCGATCTTACCAGTACGTCTAGCAACCATTGAGACTGAGGGAGGGCCATCACCGCTAGTGGTATGATCTTGCCCAACGACTCCAAAGGACTCTGAACTCTGAACAAGATGGACAACTGCCTTTCCTCTGCCTCGAGGTTCAGTTGGCTTGGGTTTGCTGAAGTATCTAGCAGGGTACCCAACCAACTTATAACAAGTCTCCTTGGTATGTCCAGGTAGTTTGCAATGTTGACATACAGACCTGCCTGGATATGAACCCTGAGTTATGGGTTGTAATCCTGATCGTGGTGTACTGAAGCCAATAGGTGGACCTTGAGCCCGTGGGGGCTTAGCTTGGATTGTCAGGCTGGAGATTTCAGAATGGACTGCCTTTGTGCTGTCTTGCTGAGACTCATCCTTACGGATGTAGGTAAAAGCCTCAGTAAGGGAAGGAGGCTCTTGCCGACGCAACAACTCTCCTTTGGCACTGTCATGTCTAGCATCTAATCCACTCAGAAACTGGTGCACACGCTCCAACTCCTTCTCTTTTTGGTACCAAGTAATATCCTCAGCATTCTTCAATTTGTTTGGTCATCGCTGATCAATCTCAGCCCAAACATTTTTCAGCTGAGTGTAGAACACTGAAACTGCTTGCCTATCTTGCTTCATCCTTGTTGCCTTGCACAACAACTCATAGATTTGAGAAAAATCAGATTCATTCAGATAGAGATCATTGAGTGTCTTCCAAACTTCTGCAGCATTGTCACACCCAATGATTAATTGGATCACCTCATCAGTCATGGCTTTGTACAAAATTGATAGTACAAGTCCATCAGCATCTTCCCACTTGACATATTCTTCACTTTCTTCATTCAGAGGTGCCTTAATGGTACCGACGACATGACCCATCTTATGGATTCCACGAAGGTGAGAGGAAATCATCTTCTTCCATGTCCTGTAATTCCCAGGTCCATTTAGTTTTGCTCTTCCGAATGAACTTGAAGAAGAATCTGGGTGTTGAACGGAAACTTCAATTTTCTGAATTCCAGAATTGCTGGTATTCCTTCCTTCTAAAAGTGGAGCATCAAGGCCAGCCATTGAAATACTGAATATAAAGGTGTGGGGAAGTGGGTCGGCTTTAATAAAAGGAGAAAAATAAAGAGAAGCAACTTTCTCTTCCAAAGATGTAATGTGATGACTCGGTTTTGGAGTAGCAACTGCTACTTTTCTTTTATTTAGTGCTTGGTGAGAGAAAGTGGACTTTGGTGAGAGAAAAAGAAAGGGAAAGAGGGATTAATTTATGATAATAGTGAGAGAATGGGATGATGCCGACAAGGTGAGAGAAAAAGAGAGGGAAAAGGTATTAATTTATGATAATGGTGAGAGAATGGGATGATGCCGACAAAGCATGCAAACAAAGTATGCACAATATTTTAACAGAGAGTGCAACTTGCTTGAAGAAAGAAAGAAAGAAAGAAAGGTACCGGCACCAACAAAGCCAATAGGCTAAAGATTGTGAGAAAGAGAGAGTGAGAGAAAGAGGTGATCGATAGATCAGAAGCTCTTTTCAGTCTGTCCTCTTCCAAGATACCACGGTGGATCGGTCGCCGGGTCTGATTCTGGGCAATAGTCTATCCTTGGCAAGGAAGGTAATCGATCTAAAGGTCCAGAGACATGCACAAAGAATGCCGGCAGACTTGCAGGCCTAGAAGTGCAAGACAAAAAAGGAAGAAATAAGCTTCCTGGGTATGATATTGGTGTGGATATATTTTCTGGGTAAAAAGATGAAGAACAGAGTCCTTCTCTTGGTATTTCTTGCAGCGGAATATGGGTATCGGTCTCAAGAGCTAAACTGCTTTGATACCATGTTAAATATAGAGATTTATGGTATAATTGCGTTGATATTTTCCTCTCCAAACTGGAGGATATATATAGAGGTACAAATTGCCTAGAGCTAAGTGTGAATACAATAAGTCAACAACTACGGCTACATTAATTACACAAGGTGTGCTGCTGCAGCCATAATCTTCATGTCAAGATTTGCTGCCGCCGCCTTAATCTGCATGTTCACATCAACAACATGACTCACAAGTTAACACCCATGACAAAGTCGATTTATGTATGTACAATTTTTTTTTTTTGTGAAATCCATCAAACATAAAAATACATTTTCTTATTGATTCTCTCCTCATATCTAGTGTAATAACCTCAATTTTCAATCAAAGCAAAAACTTGGTGGTCCACTAGAAGTGTTGAACAAGAAGACGAAAGAATATAGTTCGAGTGTTCAATTATGTGTGTGTGCAGCAGCATGCCGTACCAAGCGGAGAGCAAGGATTAATCAATTGCCACTTATTATAATTAAATTGTCGTATTTTTTCTAATTTTGGCACTATAGTAGTGGCGATTACTTTTAATAAAAATTGTGTGGCGTGTTCCGTGTTTTGAGCGATAGTGGGAAGTAGTGCTTCTGCTTTGTTTCTTTTATATTGTATGCGAATTGGTGGAAAGTGGTAGGCAAGCACAGAAAAGTCTCTCTCTCTCTCTCTCCCTTTCGCGCGTCCGAGCCCAGAAGAAAACAAAGGAAAGAAAACAGAGCAAGCTTTGCCGACCGAGCTCTCCCTCCTCCGGCCACCTCACGACCCCAGACGACTTCCCTCGTGCTCTCCTCGACCTTTCGCATCTTCCAGTGGCAGCCTTGAGCCGTGGAACGGCCGGCAGCGGCGGCGGAAAGCCTGTTCCGTTTTGAGGCCGATTTGAAGTCGATCCTAATATCTCGAGCTACCGGCCACCAAAACTCGAGATTCTTGGCTCATTAGACTCCCCTCAACTTTACGAACAAGCACCAAGAAGGACCGGACCTGGGTAGATCGATTTCACGTTCGTCGGAGCTTAACCCGTTTAGATCGAAAAACAACCTTTCGATCCCGATATCTCGAGTTACAGACCACCATTCCTTGTGATTCTTGTCCTGGTGAACTAGCCTTAAGTTTCTGAACAAGTCTACATAAGGGATAGAGGCGAGTGGTGGAGCTTTTTACGTCGAACTGGAGCTCGCCGATTTCTGGAAAAATTCCGGCCACCGTGACTGATTTCGGTAATTTTCGACCTCTTCTTGATGTTTTCTGATATCATGCCTTTAAAGTTTTTGGTTAAGCTTGATGAGATGAAGAAGAGCATCCCGGCCCCGACACCATTGGCGGTGGTCGGTGGCGGCTCTGCCACTAACTCCGGCGGCCCTTTCCGACCACCTCCGGGGGTCACAAGAGCAGTTTCTGTGCATTTTTAGATTCTATATTTCAATACAATCATTTCTATATATTATACGCAATTTTTGGATATCGTATGATTAAGTTATGAATTTTTACGTTTCGATTGATTTCGATCGTTCGATTTGTTGTCTGTGAAGATAGGACCGTCCGATGGACTTGTAGTTCTGATATGATGATCGTATGACTGTCCCAGTGACTTTGTGTGGTCATGGGTGAAGATCCGACTGTTGGATCTTTGTATATGTGTAAAAAGGTGATTCGGAAGGCGATTCGTGAGAATCCGACCGTCGGATTTTCGTATAAATTTGTGGAGATGTTAGTAAGGACGATTCAGGAAGTTCCGACCGTCGGATCTTCGTGATGATTTTTGGAGGATGATCCTAAAGGTGATCCGTGAGGATCCGACCGTTGGATCATCATTTAATTTCGATC